>NC_091346.1:5673844-5688844 GCF_038502225.1 Cherax quadricarinatus
CACAAACATAAGCATCTTTCCCCAGTACTCTCAAACATAAGCATCTTTCCCCAGTACTCTCAAACACAAGCATCTTTCCCCAGTACTCTCAAACATAAGCATCTTTCCCCAGTACTCTCACACAGAAGCATCTTGCCCCAGTGCCCCAGCATCTTTCCCCAGTGCATCTTTCCCCAGTGCTCTCAAACATAAGCATCTTTCCCCAGTACTCTCAAACATAAGCATCTCTTAAGCATCTTTCCCCAGTGCTCCAAACATAAGTCCCCAGTACTCTCAAACATAAGCATCTTTCCCCAGTGCTCTCAAACATAAGCATCTTTCCCCAGTACTCTCAAACATAAGCATCTTTCCCCAGTGCTCTCAAACATAAGCATCTTTCCCCAGTACTCTCAAACATAAGCATCTTTCCCCAGTACTCTCAAACATAAACATGGAGTATTTAAAACAAAATGCTCCTGAGCATCAAACTATCAGATGTGATCTATAACAGATCCGTGGATCATACATCCACAATACTGAACTATGAATATAGCAATTCTGACACGTTCTTTGAGAAACTAAAGCAACCTGTACTTTTTATAATATTCAACTTTGCATGAGAACATCAAAATAGAAATCTGGCTGGATAATTTAATCATAAGGGAGGAACCACAACTTTAATTTACAGCATACAGGAAGCCTACACACACACACACACACACCACTAATTACATTCCTTATTTTAGCCATCACTCTACCAAAATTACCAAGAGTACAGTTTCCAAACTCTGAAGGCGAGTACGCAGGATCTGCAACTCCAATCTTCTGAATCAAGAAAAGAGAGTTTGTAGCGCACGTGTTATTCTGTAGTGTACTTGTAATTGTGCACATCTGCAGAACAGCAAAAATGGCGCAGAAACAGTGAATCTTGAACTGCGCTCATTAATATTATATTCATAAATTAACGCTAAATCATACAGCGTCTGAGGAGAGATGTAATCAGGTTCGATCCAAAGAAAAGGGCAGCTCTATATCCTTAAATCAAAACCCCTTCACCAGAATCAATGATACTGCGTCGAACTCTGAGTCATCAACCTCCTCGCGCACATTTGCATAAGTAGTTCTTCATGAAGCAAATTTGTATCTTCAACGCGACGTCGCCAAATATTAGTCATTGCTAATTACCGCAAATGTTTGCTGTTTACCGCAAATTAGCGATTAACTGGCAGGCTCAGTAGCTGTGGTTATCACTACAGACATGACTACTATTAACAGGGTGATCCATCACGGAGACAAGATCATTAACTGTGTCTTCTTCTTGAGTTATGGTTGCTCCAGTACCTCATAGTAACATCTTGTCAATGCTGGCAGAACGGTCATGTTAGGACATCATCTACACAGGCAGGATGATCATGGTAGCACCATGTAAACAGGGGCAGGATGGGATAGCACCTTTTCAATATAGGGATGATGATCACGGTAGCACGTCATTAACACAAGTATGGTCATGGTTGCACCATGTAAACATGGGCAGGATGGGCATGGTAGCACCTCTTCAACACAGACAAGATGGTCATGGTAGCACTTCATTAAAACAAAATGGTCATGGTATCCCCTCGTCAACACAAGCAGGATGGTCATGGTATCCTCTCGTCATCTCAGGCAAGATGGTCATGGTATTCCCTCGTCAACTCAGGCAGGATGGTCATGGTATCCTCTCGTCAACTCAAGCAGGATGGTCATGGTATCATCTCGTCAACACAGGCAGGATGGTCATGGTATCCTCTAGTCAACACAGGCAGGATGGTCATGGTATTCCCTCGTCAACTCAGGCAGGATGGTCATGGTATCCTCTCGTCAGCTCAAACAGGATGGTCATGGTATCCTCTCGTCAACATAGGCATCATGGTCATGGTATCTCCTCATCAACCCAGGAAGGATGGTCAAGGTATCCTCTCATCCACTCAAACAGGATGGTCATGGTATTCTCTCGTCAACTCGATAAAGGCATGATGATCATGGTAGTTCCTCGTCAAACTTGTTCGACAGTATCCCTTCAACAAAACTGCTCAACACCACCCTTCAAGAACACACTTGAACACAACTGCTTAACACGATCCCTTCAAGGACACAACTGTTCAAGGCAAACCCTGCAAAAACACACTTGTTCAACATCAATCCTTCAGGAACACAACTTTCAACACCAACAATTCAAAAATGCAAATGTTCAAGGCCAACCCTTAAAGAACAACTTGTTCAAGAACACACTTGATCAACACCAAGCCTTCAAGAACAGACTTGTTCAATAACACACCTGTTCAACACCAACCCTTCAAGAACTGACTTGTTCAAGAACACACCTGTTTAACACCAACCCTTCAAGAACAGACTTGTTCAAGAACTCCAAGAACAAGAGAAACATATGTGCAGCATCAGGCTTCATAACCACCAAGAAGACGCATGCAGCGTGTAGTACCACCTTCATAAACACTAGAAAGTACATGGTGCATAATCTACTTGACATCAGTGGGAAGGAAATAGTTATGGTCTCTATCTCTCTTTATGTTGGTTATACTGGAATAAGGATGTAAGTTCCTTCTCATGTGTTTTCCAAGCTAGACTCTTGGTCAAGAGCATTTGCTTTATTATTTAAAGTGCTATATTTAATATTTATCGACACTCAAATTGCATGTAAGGAAATACTGAGTACATCTGGGAGCCAGAACTTCCATTTATTCATAGGAACATATTTATCTAGTATCTGAATGGTCCCATTAGCAACAGTATTACCAGAGACCAGTTAACATTTAGCGCACAGAGGATCAAGTCTTCATCAGCCCTTGCGTTGAATGACTCATATGAGTTTGGCGCTTCATGAAATAAAATTCAATATTTGAAGCAGTTAATGGTAGAATGTCTTGCAGATTAATAGTCGTCTTGTGGCAGATGAGCCAGGTCGAGTACCCTGAGAACATTGGCCTTAGTATACAAGTGTAAGCTCAACACACATGTCTTTAAAATGTCAAAAACTCTGATCAAGTTAGTGTGTTCTGTTACCTTCTTCTTAGTGAGGGAGGGATGTATGTGTTGGCAAACTCAAGATGACTCGCTAGAACTTGATATAAGAGAGAAGAAAGAAAGCTGTAAGAATCAAGAGCAATAAAGAACAAGCTGAGAGAAAAAAATTATGACTAACATAAGAATTAGAGAACAAGAAAACAAACCAAGAACATTCTAAGGCAAGTAATTGCTGTTTGAGTTAACTTTTGTGACTAAACAAGACATTCACTGTGTAGAAACACCCAGAACAAGTTCCTGGGAGATGAATCCCAGAGATAAAAGATGATCAGAGACTTGACTAACGAAGCTCCAACCTAATATTACCATACCAAGCAGGACTTGTTTTTTTCCTCTGCATATGAAAGTTTTGCAGAGAGCGGCACAGGTTTGCTCAAGCATAAGAACATTCCTTAAATATACTGCTCATTAAGGGTTTGTGAGTACATACTGCACAAATACAACGACCAGAATGGAATTCATTCAATGAGCATCATGGCGCTCTCTTTCTTATCCTATTAGTAAATAGCGGCCGGTTCAGAGAGGCTGTCCTCTCCAATGTAGACAAAAGAAACCTGCCTGACTGGTGTTCCTAAAGGAACTATGCTGTCTATCACAGGGTTTGTGCCCGTTCCTCGCGCTCATTTTTTTCAGGGATGCGATTAGGGAGGAAATAAACTTGAAAGTGGAGCAAGAGGGTAGAGTGCTGGAGGTGGTAACTTCCCTATCCTTCATTTTTTAAATACTAAACTGTTGTAGAATGAAGTTAGCGAAAGTACCATACACCTCAGAATATTCAATAAAAAAAAAATTCAAGTTTGAAAACAAAAATACAAGTCGCAGAAACCGAAGTAATTGCGTAAATGGCTTAGAAAACCGACATGTTGATGACTAATGAGACACTTGTGCAACACCTGGGTATCTTTAATTGTGGAAACATTTCGCCAACCAATGACTTCATCAGTCAGAAGTGGCAAAAAACGGTGGAAGAAGATGAGTTTGAGGTATCCGTCATTCAACCTGGAGATGACGGTCAGCTGAGGGACTGATCATCACAAATTCATCTTCCAACGTAAAATGTTTCTACAATAAGCATACCCAAGTGATGCACAAGTGCCTCATTCGTCAGCTTTAATTACGATTACGTTTCGCTTTCTGTAGAACCTTTCAAGTCGTGACTCCATACAGAGCAAAACGTTGTCTATTAAAACACTTGCTGGTCAAACTGTGTCACTCTTTGTATTTCTGGCCAATACACCATTTGCGAAAGTCAACACGGGATTACGTTTGCTTTATAAAAAAACAAAATTGTAATAACCACAAGAATTACATCCCCTATTCTTAAAATTTTAACATAAATTGAAGAAATTATCTTCACTAATCACACCTAGCACTAAGAGGTAGACTTCCCTTCAGCTACTAGCACTGTCCTGACCTCTGCTGCACCTTACACATATAATAACACAGTGAAACTGAAATTTTTGCTGGGTACTTCCACAAAACCAGTTAGCTAAAATTATGACCAAACAATTACTCTGGCTCTTACATGACTACGTCTGAGACATTAGTCTGAAATTTTCTTAGCTGTTGATCATCAGTTCTACAGCATTCGGCTATACAATAAAGTAGCCACTTCGGTGGCAAATTATAATCTCTAATCTCATTATTTATGCTATAATTAAATATGCATTATTATGATTACTTCCTTGCGGGCGCCGAGGATCACACAGAGAGAGAAACAATTACAATGGAATATATGTTACCCCAGAAATCGTCTAATTATGAGCTTCGTAAGAATGACGACCAGTGATGCTGCCACACTGAGGTAGTTAATTCACCCACTGCCTGGGTCGCCGCCACCTGCGCGTGTCTTGGGACTCCTGTTCACTGCCATAAAAGAAAAACGCAAAAGTCTGAACTGTAATTTATGTGAAGAAATTATTATTATTAATTACTATATTTATGAAACTCGTAGGGTCATACATCAAATGGGGAATGTTAGGTAATCAGGTTTGTTCCGAAAGAGGGGACAGTATCGCAAATTTTTCTTGGTTCAAGAGTCCTTCAGCAACAGTAAGACAGCCTGCTCCTTTCCCATGCAAGGTGAAGAAATTGTAAACACATGTAAAGAATATAATGGTGTAAAGAAATATAATGTAGAAAATATAATGGTGGCCCCGTGGCCAGAGGCAATAGCTCACGCTTCACACTGCAAGTGTCCGGGTTCGATTCCCGGAGAGGGTAGAAACATTGGGCGTGTTTCCTTACACCTGTTTTTGCCTATGTTCCTATTATGCACTCAGGTAATAAAGGCCTGCAAACTTGGTCGTAATGGGACTTGGAGCGAAAATAAACACAACAGTAGTCTTTAAATTGTATTTTCTTTCACCAAGTATGAATATAGGTATATACGCTTATGTACACTATGTACAAGAGTGTACTACGGTAATCAAAGGCAAAGACCAAAGCCAGAGAGAGAGAGAGAGAGAGAGAGAGAGAGAGAGAGAGAGAGAGAGAGAGAGAGAGAGAGAGAGAGAGAGAGAGAGAGAGAGAGAGAGAGAGAAAGAAAGAAAGAAAGAGAGAACAGTGAACAACCAGCCCTGTATGAGTCTGGCAAGAGCTGACCGTGACACCACATCACCTCAGCAATTGTCAGACCCACCTTATGATTGGTTAATGAACCAAGGTACTGATTTAACGATGGGGCCCCGTAAGATCGTTAAACCCCTAGCACCCGGTTCGCTGGTTAGGAGGTAGCCTATATGGGGGGTGTGTACATGCTGAATAAAGTGTAACGTACTCTATGTATGCCACACTTTCCCCATCAGTAAAATGGGTACCTGGGTGTTAGTCGACTGGTGTGGGTTGCATCCTCGGATAGAACTGACCTAATTTGCCCGAAATGCTCTGCATAACAAGAAGCTTTCTATGTAGTAGTATGTCACTGAAGTCAGCTAGGCCTGTATACCTTGTACATGTACTTGTAGAAATAAAAGATATTATTATTATTATTATGCAAATGGCGAATAACAGACATTAATCAATGTCAATGATCATCTGATCAAAATCATGTTTCGTGTTGTACAAATTGCGCTTTTCACTAAATTAATTTATTTTTTCAGCGATGTTAAGCTAAGATTAATTATACACAACAGGTTTATATAAAGTATTGTTTACAACCGCCTGTAGACAACAAAACAAGAATACCAACACAATCTGTTATAAAAGAAAATAGCATCATATTACAGAATGAGTATTAAATATGCACGCTGTACTACAGTGAAAGTTTAAAAAACATACGTAATTAGTTGCTGAGGTCAAAGTATCCTAAAATAATTTATTTCCGTAACTTAAATATCATACTGACCCAGCTGGCGGCCGAACGGGAGGAGACGACTGCTGATATATTACACTGTGTATAATACATGTATGAGGTAGTTCCTTGCCTCTCTCCTTAGTCCGATTCTAAGCAAAGTTCTGCTCTCAGTGGCTCCCGATCAATCAGGATTTTTATGAGCTGCAGCATGCTACACGCGAGGCTGCGCTTACCCACGGAAATCGGTCATCAGGTAAACTAATAAAAAAATATTTAGTTAGCTCACGAGGGACACAAATGATGAAGTCTTTCGTAAACACACTAATCCGGGTTCACTCCCAAAGGGCGAGACGATGACAGATATTCTCATGTTTCTACAGTGTACCACAGACTCACACACACACAGTGTCCATGCAATGTAGCACATACACACTTGGTTCATACTATTTAACACAGATGCACAAACACTGTTTCCACAAGTAGCACAAACCTTGTTCATACAGTGTAACATGGATGCACACAGACAAGTTTCACAATTCAAAACATGCAGAACTCAACCCATGGTAAAGCAATCCCTTCCCTGAGTTGTTTATAGTCGTTTTATTACTTTTCCCCAGTTACTGATAGCGTCTTTGAAGGTGCATGAGTTACATCCTTCCATGGCTATGTTGGTGTGAGATTCAGTTGTAAAAATTTGCTTTGCTGTTACAGTTGATATCCCATGCGTTTCGAACACAGGTTATAGTCCGACGGCCTGTTGTACCCAGTCGTAAATAAGTCAAAAGAGCTAAGCAGAGCAAAGCAATGGCAAAGCAAACAAGCAGGGATGGACTTCTTTACCTGTGTATTCCTTCACCAATATATACATATGAGAGAGTAATACAGATTGGAAATAGTACAAATGAGAGCCAATCAATTAATAGTAGACACGACCAGCAAACTGTATTGAAGACGTCACCTTGGTTGAATTAGTTGGCTTTCAAGTGATTGACTGTTTAACTAACAAAAGCGCAGGAGTGGAGCCCTGATCTGGTACATCCTGAATTGCCAGTTCCCTGGTCGAGAGGGCATGCCAAATGGGTGTGTGACGAACGCCGAATAAAAATGTAACATACTCAGCGCACGCCACACCATCTAGGTATACCAGTATACCTAGATGAACATCCTATGTTAACCTCCCTAGTGTATAACAGTATACCTAGTTGGACATCCTATGTTAACCTCCCTATTGTATGAGGAAGAGCAGAACAACGCCCTTCCTTTTCTTGATGTTAAACTCATCAAACATGACCTCTTAGAGTGTAATGTAAACATATCAATAAAAAAATCTTATACACTATTATTCTCATCATGATAAGAAAACCGAAAATGTTATAAGAATTTTTCATAAAAACCTGCAGAATATGTAGGAGGAATGCAGCACCATTAGACATGTTAACAACTTACAATCTTCCTTTCCACTTCATCCACGATTACAAAAAAAACAGCGTTTAAAGAATTCTTTCTATTGTTACAGAGGCTTATCAGAAAAGTGGTACAAGTGTTACCGTTATCACTTGCAGTACCATCAAAGATTTTGCCAAACCGACATGCAGCATCAAGAATGACGAACATCCACTATTTCATGTTGGGGCTGAGAAAAAAACAAAACAAAAAAAAAAAAACATAAGCAAAAAGCCTCCCATACCTTTAGCCCAAGGATCAAAGAACATAAGTTTATGTGTATCACACACAATAAAACAACGCGTGTCATGGTAATCTGGATGCAAACTTGTCATCAAAGAAGCGGCATTTATCAGCATCTACGACCTCACCGAACAGGGCCAGTATACCTTCAGTTTGTCAAAACCCTTGGCACACACAGTACTACAGAAGCACAAAAACAACCAGTCAACACTTCACAAACACAACAAATCAACACTTCCACTAAATTAGCCGTTACACAATGATTCATTACTCAGTAGCCTTCCTGCATAGCTCCACGACTTACATCACTACCCTGCCCACTTTTCTTCCAACTCGTGCTCGTCCTGACCTCACCTCTGCAGGGAACTCACCTGCTCACACTTCACTTTTCAGTTGAGTAAACAGGCGTGATCTTATGCGCTTTGTATTAACCTAATAAATTCTACACAGAGAGGAACGATATCACAATAAGACGCTTTTCCTGCACCTACCTTTTCGTCATCTAACAAGTTGACTGTCAAGATAATATAAGTATCCTGACTTAGAGGATGTTGTTTCATATGCTAGGAACATTTTGCTTATAGTTGTTGACAACATATAATCAAATGAAGACTTTTCACACATATAAAGGCACAAAACTGTACTTTATATTAAAAATACGGAACTTGTCATTCCCTTCATCCACCCCTGTACCCAACTCTTGCACCCACCCCTGCACCCATTCCTTTAACCCAACCCTGCACCTATCTCAGCCCCCTTCCCCGCAGCCACCAATCCGTCATTTGCGAGCGAGTCATATTTGTACAGTCTTGACGCGTTGTTGTTTTATTCATCCCGCGTCTTTTGTATACGAGATGAGATGTACTTTATACTCCGAGGAAAGAAGTTAACCCATTTGAGCGTGAGCTCACGTGTTGTACAGGCAAATGGTACACAAACGATGCACTAATGGTCTGTTACACACATGATAAGTTATGTTCTCCTGAGCCAGTACACACGAGGCCAGTGTAAATGTGAATGTGTATATTTGTAAAACACACACAAACTTGCACATACACACAATACCTTCGGCTCAGCAAAGTCCAGATGCTGAAAAGCAAGTAGAAAAGTTACACGAAATGGCCACCATTGCAAACATATGCACGATATCAAAAAGAGAAGAGCAAATACTCCCAAGTTTTTGAGGAAAATTGCTGACACAGTCAAGGTAGTTTTTTTTTTTTATGTAATGAAAAAAATATAAACTATAATTAAAGATAGGATTTTTTTTTATGTAATGAAAAAAATATAAACTATAATTAAAGATAGGAATAAATAAAAGTAAGTATATTTACATAATACACAGATGTTTTAGATTTGAAGTTCAGGTACCGGGATACAGATGTTAGGCAAATTCAGGAAATATAAAAATCTGCTTCAAAAACACCCAGTCAGGTTAGGCCAAGCAAATAAAAAATGGTGAAAGGGCAATGATACAGTAAACATTATTATTCTTATATTTCCTGAAGCGCTAAGCCCTTCTCCGTCATTCATAACAATGAGTGGCGGACGCTCGATCCTCCGTCCACTAGTTTTGTAGCCAGCCCGACTAAGGGGCAAATATTGTACAAAACATGAATATTACAATAAGCAGTGGCAAACACAACTGAAAAAAAATACATGGGAGATAATATACTTAATGAAAGAAATGAAGCAATTAGCAATTTTATTTAGAATTATTAAAACCTATCAGTTTGTCAGGATAGTACACATGAGATAGAACTAGACAAAATTTAATTAAAACAACCAGGAAAGCAACACTAAAATTAATATAAAAAAATACATAGATCAATTACTCTCTAACGGACTAGTTTTAAAATATACAGTAGATAAAAATGAACCACATGTCGGGGACTTAAGAGAATAAAAATACAAAAAAATAAATAAAATAAAATAAAATAAAACTATACAACAGGTGAGGTAAAAAAAATAAGCAATTTATGAAAGTTAAAATCAAGAGCATGAAAACACTGGTAACATGAATAAGAATGATGGAAGAAAACTGAGAAGAGAGCAGACAAGAAATAACGTGAAGGAATCATAGGGGAAAAGCTGCACACAAAGGCGAAGATCATCCAAGTGAAACCTACGTACACACTATATTATTATTATATTTAGGAGAAGTGCTAAACCCGTAGGGGGTCATCCAACACCGGAGAATGGGAGGCAGAGTCAGTCTAAGGAAGAGGACAAGTCCAATTCCTTGGATCAACAGCCCCTCACCAGCATCACAGAATTTCCTTATGGGGGGGGGGGGGCTATATAAATAAGTCTTGAACGATGTAGTAAAAACACTGGAGGTAGAGGAGCTCACGAATGACAATAACAAAATTGTAAAATGCTCTGCAACAGATACAGATCAGCTAATGGAAACAAGGATAAGCCGTACCACACGATACCATATAACAGTCCTGGTAGAAGAGGTGAAACACTATCTGAAAGAACTTGCTACATCGTTGGCATTGGTATTAAATCAGATCTTGCCAATGCTATTGAAGCAATAATCACACAACTAACAAGAATAAACGGGCAGCTTATGCAAAGTTGATAAACCTAAAAACTGCTTTCAGATCACCAGAGAAAAAACTTCCAGAGGGTAGTGGAGGCCAGGGGAAACTTTTCCAGTACAGAATGTTATATAGAATACGTACATGCAGCCTAGGTATTTGCACATCAATGTTATGTGTACAGAATAGTCATAGGGAAAGAGAACCCCGGGGAAAAGCACTTTCGAAGAGAGCATTCTGGAAAAGAACTTTCGAAGAAAGAGAGCATCGAAGAACGACACCATTGTGGAAAAGAGCCTTGAAAAACGAAAATATCTTGGAAAAGAGCCTAGAAAAACGACAGCATTATTGAAATGACCCTCCTAGAACAACAGCATTATGGAAAAGAGCTTCGTAGAACGAGTGCATTATGGAAAAGAACCTTGAAGAACGACAGCATCTTGAAAGGTACACCAAGTAAAACGCAAAAATAAAATAAGAGCAACTTGGGTAAAAAATAATTAACATTTATATTATATTATATTATATTCATGAGTAAGTGCTAGGTCTGATCTAAGGAGAGGGAGGGGAGCTCCAATTCCTACGATTAAGAGATCTTCAACAGAATGAAGGTGCCTTCTTGAAGGGAATTCTGTATGAGCAATATGGTGGGAACACCCACAGTGTACTGGTGCAATATTATGCATGAGTAACAAGGTGGGAACACCCACAGTGTACTGGTACAATATTATGCATGAGTAACAAGGTGGGAACACCCACAGTGTACTGCTACAATATTATGCATGAGTAACAAGGTGGGAACACCCACAGTGTACTGCTACAATATTATGCATGAGTAACAAGGTGGGAACACCCACAGTGTACCGCTACATTATTATGCATGAGTAACATGGTGGGAACACCCACAGTGTACTGCTACAATATTATTATGCATGAGTAACAAGGTGGGAACACCCACAGTGCTACATTATTATGCATGAGTAACTACATACAATATTATGCATGAGTAACATGGTGGGAACACCCACAGTGTACTGCTACAATATTATGCATGAGTAACATGGTGGGAACACCCACAGTGTACGGCTACAATATTATACATGACTTACATTGTGGCCATCCCAGCAGTACACGACCACATGGGTCATAACCCCTGGATCCATTAACAGGTAGACAACAGGAAGGTTGACAACAAGAAGGTAGACAACAAGTGAACAGCTCTACCACCTAGAGAAATCTACGTTGTTAACCCGACACATTTGACTCTAAACCGCCGAGCAGTGCTCGTCGATTGTGGTCTCCAGGTTTTTTGTTGGTTAATGTGGTTTGAAGCCTGTTGACTACACCAGGGTCATTAAGACAGCATATCACATATTCACCACAAGACAAGAATAAATTAATCCCTAGAATTAGGATTAAATAGAAATTGAATACAAAATACGGCTGTAAATTTATAAATAATTCTTTATAAAAAAAATGAAAAGATTGTCATTTTTTTAAATACGATAAGTGCAGACAGCAGGAACCTTTACAAATAAAAGCAGAGATAATGCCTGACAATGGAAATATTTCCTGTGGGAAAGCAACATATTACGTTACAAATAATTATCTATAGTTAAAAGAGCAAATATTATTCATGGAACATAATGAAGGTACAACATAAGAAATTTATTACATTTTTTTCAAACAATGTGTATTATATCTCCTTATTACAATTACACTATATATAATATATTAGAAATACAAGAACTTAGCTACTGTTAATAGTAATTGTGAGGCTTCTGCTGCTACTGCTGTTTCTTTTGCTTCTGCTGCTACTGCTGTTTCTTTTGCTTCTGCTGCTACTGCTGTTTCTTTTGCTTCTGCTGCTACTGCTGTTTCTTTTGCTTCTGCTGCTACTGCTGTTTCTTTTGCTTCTGCTGCTACTGCTGTTTCTTTTGCTTCTGCTGCTACTGCTGTTTCTTTTGCTTCTGCTGCTACTGCTACTTCTTTTGCTTCTGCTGCTACTGCTGTTTCTTTTGCTTCTGCTGCTTATTTTTTTCTGCAGCTTCTGTTGCTTCTTCTGCTATTGCTGCTTTTTTTGTTTCTGCTGCTATTGCTGCTTCTGCTGCTAATGCTGCTTCTCTTGCTACTGCCGCTTCTGTTGCTTCTTCTGCTACTGCTGCTATTGCTGCTTATGTTGCTTCTTCTGCTACTCATGCTTCTGTTGCTTCTTCTCCTACTGCTGCTTCTGCTGTTATTACTGCTTCTGCTGCTATTGCTGCTTCTTTTGCTTCTGCTGCTATTGCTGCTTCTTCTGTTACTGCTGTTTCTGCTGCTACTGCTGCTTCTGCTGCTATTGCTGCTTCTTTTGCTTCTGCTGCTACTGCTGCTTCTGTTGCTTCTTCTGCTTCTGTTGCTTCTGCTACTGCTGTTATTGGTGCTTCTGCTGCTATTGCGTCTTCTGCTGTTTCTTTTGCTTCTGCTGCTATTGCTGCTTATTTTGCTTCTGCTCCTACTGTTGCTTCTTATTCTACTGCTGTTATTGATGCTACTGCTGCTACTGCCGCTTCTGTTGCTTCTATTGCTACTGCTGCTACTGCTGCTTCTGTTGTTTCTGCTGCTACTGCCGCTTCTGTTGTTTCTATTGCTACTGCTGCTATTGCTGCTTCTGTTGCTTTTGCTGCTTCTGTTGCTTCTGCTGCTACTGCTGCTTCTGTTGCTTCTGCTGCTACTGCTGCTTCTGTTGCTTCTGCTGCTACTGCTGTTCTGTTGCTTCTATTGCTACTGCTGCTTCTGTTGTTTCTGCTGTTACTGCTGCTTCTTTTGCTTCTGCTGCTACTGCTGTTTCTGCTGCTGCTTCTGCTACTGCTGCTATTGCTGCTTCTGCTGTGCTACTGCCGTTTCTGTTGCTTCTATTGCTGCTGCTGCTATTGTTGTATCTGTTGTTACTGCTGCTACTGCTGCTTCCTTTGCTTATGCTGCTTCTGTTACTCTGATGCTTTTTCTGCTACTTCTGCTGCTACTGCTGCTTCTGTTGTTTCTTCTGCTACTACTGTTATTGCTTCTAATGCCGCTTCTGTTGCTTCTATTGCTACTGCTGCTATTGTTGCTTCTGTTGCTTTGATGCTTTTTCTGCTACTTCTGCTGTTATTGCTGCTACTAATGTTGCTTCTGCTGCTGCTGATGCTGATGATGCTACAGCTGCTACTGATGCTTCAGCTGATATTGATGTTTCTGTAGCTGTTCTTGTTTTTGCTGCTACTGATGTTGCTTCTGGTGGTGGTGCTGCTACTGCTATTAACACTGCTACTGATGCTTTTGCTGCTAGCGATACTGTTTCTGATGGTGCTGCTCCTTCTGCTGTTAATACTGCTATTGATTCTGCTGCTACCTATGAGTCTGGTGCTACAGTTGCTACTGATGATTCTGCTCCTACGGCTGCTACTGATGTGTCTGCTGGTACTGATGTTTCTGCTACTGCTGATGCTTCTGCTGTTGCTGATGCTACTGCTGCTGGTAATATTGCCGCTGTAGCTGATGGTGCTTCTGACACTGCTTCACCTGATGCTGCTACTGGTAGTGCTGCTGCTTCTGGTGGTGGTGGTGGTGCTGCTGCTGATGGAGCTTCTGGTAATGCTGCTACTGTTGGTGACATTGCTGATGCAGTGATCGTGATAGCAGTGGCATTGTTGTTACTACGCTAATTACTAGAGGGTTTGTTATTGTTGCTGGTGGCGGTGATGCTGTGGCACTAATGTACTGATGATGTGGTGTTAGTGTTCATGTTATTGTCAGTACTGATGGTGATACTACTACTTCTGCTACTACTAGTACTGTTACCACTATCAACCTCACTCTCCAGAGAGAACTTCGCTCCTCAGAGAGCGACTGACTCTTCATAGGCGTCTCGTCCTCAGCGCCTCTCTCCTCAGAGAGCGCCTTTCTCCTCAGAGAGCGCCTGGCTCTTCATGGTAAGAGCATCAGCTTATTCTTTCAGTCATGTGTCTATCACAAGTTTTTATAAATGAGCTGAAGGAAATTTCTGCAAGGGTCTTAAGAAATAACGGCAAAGTTTTGGGTAAATACTTTCAAGGTTCTAAGGAAGTTTGGTATTGTCTTCTAAAACGTCTCCGGAAAAATGTTTACGTTTTGTGTAACATTTCCAGAGGTTTTATTTCCAAATGTTTGGTACAATTTTCTACAATGCCTACAAAGCTTTGAGACGTCAGCAGCAACTATAAAGTTCTGAAAAGCCAGCAACAACACTAAAGGTCTGAGACGCCAGCAACAAAAGTTTGAGAAACCAGCAACAACTACAAAAGTTTGAGAAACAAGCAACAACTACAAAAGTTTGAGAAACCAGCAGCAACTACAAAAGTTTGAGAAACCAGCAACAACTACAAAGCTCTGAGAAGCAAACAACAACTACAAAGC
>NC_091346.1:5693844-5706344 GCF_038502225.1 Cherax quadricarinatus
AATGGTGGAACATCTAGAAAGGAATGATCTCATCACCAGCAGCCAACATGGTTTCAGAGACGGGAAATCCTGTGTAACAATCCTACTGAGTTCTATGACATGGTGACAGCAGTAAGACAAGAGAGAGAGGGGTGGGTGGATTGCATTTTCTTGGACTGCAAGAAGGCGTTTGACACAGTACCACACAAGAGATTAGTGCAAAAACTGGAGGACCAAGCAGGGATAACAGGGAAGGCACTGCAATGGATCAGGGAATAATTGTCAGGAAGACAGCAGCGAGTAATGGTACGTGGCAAGGTGTCAGAGTTACAAGTGGAGGGGGAAGCAGGAAAGCCAGGACAAATGAAACCAAACTACAGGAAAGGGGACTACACAGGAATGAGGAAATTCCTTAATGAGGTTCAGTGGGACAGAGAACTGGCACTGAAGCCAGTTAATGAGATGATGGAATATGTAGCAACAATGTGCAAGGAGGCTGAGGAGAGGTTTGTACCCAAGGGTAACAGGAATAATGGAAAAGCCAGGATGAGCCCATGGTTCACCCAAAGATGCAAGGAGGCAAAAACCAAGTTTGCTAGGGAATGGAAGAAATATAGAAGGCAACGGACCAAGGAAAATAAGGAGAGCAGTCGTAGAGCCAGAAACGAATATGCACAGATAAGAAGGGAGGCCCAACGTCAATATGAAAACGACATAGCAGCAAAACCCAAATCTGACCCGAAGCTGCTATACAGCCACATCAGGAAGAAAACAACCGTCAAGGACCAGGTAATCAGGCTAAGGAAGGAAGGAGGAGAGACAACAAGAAATGGCCGTGAAATATGTGAGGAACTCAACAAGAGATTCAAAGAAGTGTTCACAGAGGAGACAGAAGGGGCTCCAGAAAGACGGAGAGGTGGGGTACACCACCATGTGCTGGACACAGTACACACAACCGAGGAAGAAGTGAAGAGGCTTCTGAGTGAGCAAGATACCTCAAAGGCAATGGGGCCAGATAACATCTCTCCATGGGTCCTGAGAGAGGGAGCAGAGGCGCTATGCGTACCCCTAACAACAATATTCAATACATCTATCGAAACAGGGAGATTGCCTGAGGCATGGAAGACAGCAAATGTGGTCCCAATCTTTAAAAACGGAGACAGACATGAAGCACTAAACTACAGACCAGTGTCACTGACATGTATAGCATGCAAAATCATGGAAAAGATTGTCAGGAGAAGAATGGTGGAACATCTAGAAAGGAATGATCTCATCACCAGCAGCCAACATGGTTTCAGAGACGGGAAATCCTGTGTCACAAACCTACTGGAGTTCTATGACATGGTGACAGCAGTAAGACAAGAGAGAGAGGGGTGGGTGGATTGCATTTTCTTGGACTGCAAGAAGGCGTTTGACACAGTACCACACAAGAGATTAGTGCAAAAACGGGAGGACCAAGCAGGGATAACAGGGAAGGCACTGCAATGGATCAAGGAATACTTGTCAGGAAGACAGCAGCGAGTAATGGTACGTGGCGAGGTGTCAGAGTGGGCACCTGTGACCAGCGAGTTCCCACAGGGGTCAGTCCTAGGACCAGTGCTGTTTCTGGTATTTGTGAACGACATGACGGAAGGAATAAACTCCGAGGTGTCCCTGTTTGCAGATGACGTGAAGTTGATGAGAAGAGTTCATTCGATCGAAGACCAGGCAGAAATACAAAGGGATCTGGACAGGCTGCAGACCTGGTCCAGCAACTGGCTCCTGGAGTTCAATCCCACCAAGTGCAAAGTCATGAGGATTGGGGAAGGGCAAAGAAGACCGCAGACGGAGTACAGTCTAGGGGGCCAGAGACTACAAACATCACTCAAGGAAAAAGATCTTGGGGTGAGTATAACACCAGGCACATCTCCTGAAGCGCACATCAACCAAATAAGTGCCGCAGCATATGGGCCCCTGGCAAACCTCAGAACAGCATTCCGACATCTTAATAAGGAATCGTTCAGGACCCTGTACACCGTGTACGTTAGGCCCATATTGGAGTATGCGGCATCACTTTGGAACCCACACCTAGCCAATCATGTAAAGAAACTAAAGAAAGTGCAAAGGTTTGCAACAAGACAAGTCCCAGAGTTAAGAGGTATGTCCTATGAGGAGAGGTTAAGGGAAATCAACCTGACGACACTGGAGGACAGGAGAGATAGGGGGAACATGATAACGACTTACAAAATACTGAGAGGAATTGACAAGGTGGACAAAGACAGGATGTTCCAGAGACTGGACACAGCAACACGGGGACACAGTTGGAAGCTGAAGACACAGATGAATCAAAGGGATGTTAGGAAGTATTTCTTCAGCCACAGAGTAGTCAGGAAGTGGAATAGTTTGGGAAGCGATGTAGTGGAGGCAGGATCCATACATAGCTTTAAGCAGAGGTACGATAAAGCTCATGGTTCAGGGAGAGTGACCTAGTAGCGACCAGTGAAGAAACGGGGCCAGGAGCTTGGACTCGACCCCTGCAACCTCAACTAGGTGAGTACAACTAGGTGAATACACACACACGCACACACACACACACGCACACACACACACACACACACACACACGTACACACACACACACACATACACACACACAAACACACGTACACACACATACACACACGCACACACACACACAAACACACACACGTACACACACACACGCGCGCACACACACAAACACACACACAAACACTCATACACACACAAACACGCACACACATACACACACACACAAACACTCACATGTACACACAAACACACACACACACACACACACACACACACACACACACACACACACACACATTATATATATATATATATATATATATATATATATATATATATATATATATATATTTATATATATATATATATATATATATGTATATGATGTGTTGAATATGTAAAACTTGCGATCTTGGCTTAAATACCAACGCTCATCTTGCCATATAAGGCAAGCGAAAATTTGTGTAAGCAATAATTTCGCAAAAGTCATCCTGATCCTAACGAAAAAAATATATTTCATTGTGTTTGTTTAGTATTAAATTATTGTAAACGTATCTAAAATATATTTAGTTGGATAAGGCTAAAATAAATTGCGCTTGTTATAATAAGGTTAGGCAAGTTTTCTAAGGTTCTTTTGGTGCAAAATTATAAATTATAAATTATAAAATATATCTTTAAACGTAGAGGAGAAAATTTTAGAAAGGAGTTAATTTTAAATGAGTTCTTGCTAACTGACTAGTTTTACCTATTAGGCTCGACATATATATATATATATATATATATATATATATATATATATATATATATATATATATATATATATATATATATATATATATATATATATATATATATATATATATATGCAATAAGATCACAGTAAACAGGTGATTTCAGAATATGCAAAACAACCACTCTGAAAGAATAGAGAAATTCCAAGCGCTTTCGTGACTACCCACATTATCAAGGAACTATGAAAGTAAAGCATCCAAGGAAGCTATATAAGGGGTCTGGTCGGCACCTCACTATCAGATCCCACAACGGTTTAAACACGTGACGTGCGGCGAGCCAACTTGGAAAGGTCCTTGGCACAACTCACCCCACAAACTATTCTACCCAAGAAATAAGAAATTTTAAAGATTATTTGTCCAGTGTATTATTAAATTCTTCCCAAATTCTATTAATTATAAATGGATCTAATTTATATAAACCAAAGGAAATATTCATATTATTGTCAAAACTGCTTTTTATGAAACAAGATTCAATTATATTCCTGTCGACCATGGACTTGCTTGATACTACTTTCTCAACTTTTTGAAAATCAATTGGATGGTTAAAATCTCTTACATGAATAAATAGAGCATTGGAATCTTGTCCAGTTCTAATGCTATATTTATGTTGTTTTAATCTTAGTTCGAGATTTTTACCAGTTTGACCGTAATAAACTTTATCGCAAATTTTACAAGGAATCTTATAGACACATCCATCAGCATTTTGGGGGGAATTCTTTATCAAAAGTTTTTTTACTGTATCGAGATTTTTGAATACAACTTTAATATTAAAAGTCTTAAGAAGAGAAGGCATATCAACCAAGTTTTCATGGTAAGGGAGAACCAACATATTTTTATTTGAATAAGGCTGGTTGTCCCTTTTTGGATTGTAAAAAGTATTTCTGGCAACTTTAAAAGATTTATCAATTACATTTCTTGGGTATTTTAAATCATTACCTATTTCATAAATTTTGGATATTTCCTCATCTATGAACTCAGGACTACAAATTCGTAAAGCTCTCAGAAACATTGATGAGAAAACAGACAGTTTGACTCTATCTTGATGCGAGGAATAATAGTGGACATAGGAACAGTTATTAGTAGGTTTTCTGTAAATTTTAAATTTGAATTCATTATTACCCTTAATAATTAAAACATCTAGAAAAGGCAATGAGTTATTTTCTTCAAACTCAACAGTAAAGTTTATTGAATGGGCTAAGCTATTTAATTTTCCAAGGAAATGGTGTATATCTACATTTTTGGGCATAAGACACAAAATATCATCAACATATCTGAACCATTTAGCTCTATTAGGGAGGATTGTGTTAAGTAACCTTGTTTCAAAAAATTCCATGTATAGGTTACTAAGAACAGGTGAAAGAGGATTTCCCATTGCCATACCAAACTTCTGAGTGTAAAATTTATCATTAAATACAAATTTTGCATCAACAATGCAAAGTTTAATAAGTTTAATGATAGTAGGAACTGGCAATGATTTTAACATGGTTAAATGATTTTAACATGGTTAGTTTTGATGTTACTTCCTTGTTTACGAAAGTTCCTGTTGATGATTTATTAAGTTTCTTATCTGAAGAACTCGTTAACTATGATTTACCATTGCCAGTTCCTACTATCATTAAACTTATTAAACTTTGCATTGTTGATGCAAAATTTGTATTTAATGATAAATTTTACACTCAGAAGTTTGGTATGGCAATGGGAAATCCTCTTTCACCTGTTCTTAGTAACCTATACATGGAATTTTTTGAAACAAGGTTACTTAACACAATCCTCCCTAATAGAGCTAAATGGTTCAGATATGTTGATATTTTGTGTCTTATGCCCAAAAATGTAGATATACACCATTTCCTTGGAAAATTAAATAGCTTAGCCCATTCAATAAACTTTACTGTTGAGTTTGAAGAAAATAACTCATTGCCTTTTCTAGATGTTTTAATTATTAAGGGTAATAATGAATTCAAATTTAAAATTTACAGAAAACCTACTAATAACTGTTCCTATGTCCACTATTATTCCTCGCATCAAGATAGAGTCAAACTGTCTGTTTTCTCATCAATGTTTCTGAGAGCTTTACGAATTTGTAGTCCTGAGTTCATAGATGAGGAAATATCCAAAATATATGAAATAGGTAATGATTTAAAATACCCAAGAAATGTAATTGATAAATCTTTTAAAGTTGCCAGAAATACTTTTTACAATCCAAAAAGGGACAACCAGCCTTATTCAAATAAAAATATGTTGGTTCTCCCTTACCATGAAAACTTGGTTGATATGCCTTCTCTTCTTAAGACTTTTAATATTAAAGTTGTATTCAAAAATCTCGATACAGTAAAAAAACTTTTGATAAAGAATTCCCCCCAAAATGCTGATGGATGTGTCTATAAGATTCCTTGTAAAATTTGCGATAAAGTTTATTACGGTCAAACTGGTAAAAATCTCGAACTAAGATTAAAACAACATAAATATAGCATTAGAACTGGACAAGATTCCAATGCTCTATTTATTCATGTAAGAGATTTTAACCATCCAATTGATTTTCAAAAAGTTGAGAAAGTAGTATCAAGCAAGTCCATGGTCGACAGGAATATAATTGAATCTTGTTTCATAAAAAGCAGTTTTGACAATAATATGAATATTTCCTTTGGTTTATATAAATTAGATCCATTTATAATTAATAGAATTTGGGAAGAATTTAATAATACACTGGACAAATAATCTTTAAAATTTCTTATTTCTTGGGTAGAATAGTTTGTGGGGTGAGTTGTGCCAAGGACCTTTCCAAGTTGGCTCGCCGCGCGTCACGTGTTTAAACCGTTGTGGGATCTGATAGTGAGGTGCCGACCAGACCCCTTATATAGCTTCCTTGGATGCTTTACTTTCATAGTTCCTTGATAATGTGAGTAGTCACGAAAGCGCTTGGAATTTCTCTATTCTTTCAGAGTGGTTGTTTTGCATATATATATATACACATATATATATATATATATATATATATATATATATTATATATAAATATATATATATACACACACATATATATATATATATACACACATATATATATATATATATATATATATATATTATATATACATATATATATATATATATATATCAATAACAACACTTCGACTAGCCCTGGGATCGAACCCGAGTTGTTTTAGCCCGCTTCATGGTGAGCGAAAATTCACGACGCTCTAACCCACTGGACCATACAATCCTACAAAGATCACGCACCCAGCTAAGTGTTGTACCGTGATCCGAGGACATTCGATGGCGTGGGTGCCTCACATTGTTATCATAATCAAAAAGAACGCTAAGCTACAAGGGCTATACAGCTGGGTGCCTCACAGCTAATTTCATTCTACTCCCCGTTCGGTGTAGTAGCTTCCACTCTACTATTGGTGTACTAGCCTCCACTCTACAACTGATTAAATACAACTACGAACATGTTGTATTTAATCAATATCAACACTGCGACTAGCAAGGCTGGTCGCAGTGTTGTTATTTCTTAAATACCACTTGTTCGTGGTTACAATACTACACACACACACACACACACACACACACACACACACACACACACACACACACACACACACACACACACACACACACACACGAAAGCGCTTGGAATTTCTCTATTCTTTCAGAGTGGTTGTTTTGCATATTCTGAAATCACCTGTTTACTGTGATCTTATTGCATATATATATATATATATATATATATATATATATATATATATATATATATATATATATATGTGTGTGTATATATATATATTTTTTTTTTTCAACAAGTCGGCCGTCTCCCACCGAGGCAGGGTGACCCAAAAAAGAAAGAAAATCCCCAAAAAGAAAATACATTCATCATCATTCAACACTTTCACCACACTCACACATTATCACTGCTTTTGCAGAGGTGCTCAGAATACAACAGTTTAGAAGCATATACGTATAAAGATACACAACATATCCCTCCAAACTGCCAATATCCCAAACCCCTCCTTTAAAGTGCAGGCATTGTACTTCCCATTTCCAGGACTCAAGTCCGACTATATGAAAATAACCGGTTTCCCTGAATCCCTTCACTAAATATTACCCTGCTCACACTCCAACAGATCGTCAGGTCCCAAGTATCATTCGTCTCCATTCACTCCTATCTAACACGCTCAAGCACGCTTGCTGGAAATCCAAGCCCCTCGCCCACAAAACCTCCTTTACCCCCTCTTTCCAACGCTTTCGAGGACGGCCCCTACCCCTCCTTCCTTCCCCTATAGATTTATATGCTTTCCATGTCATTCTACTTTGATCCATTCTCTCTAAATGACCAAACCACCTCAACAACCCCTCTTCTGCCCTCTGACTAATGCTTTTATTAACTCCACACCTTCTCCTAATTTCCACACTCCGAATTTTCTGCATAATATTTACACCACAAATTGCCCTTAGACAGGACATCTCCACTGCCTCCAACCGTCTCCTTGCTGCTGCATTTACCACCCAAGCTTCACATCCATATAAGAGTGTTGGTACTACTATACTTTCATACATTCCCTTCTTTGCCTCCATAGATAACGTTTTTTGACTCCACATATACCTCAACGCACCACTCACTTTTTTTCCCTCATCAATTCTATGATTAACCTCATCCTTCATAAATCCATCCGCCGACACGTCAACTCCCAAGTATCTGAAAACATTCACTTCTTCCATACTCCTCCTCCCCAATTTTATATCCAATTTTTCTTTATCTAAATCATTTGATACCCTCATCACCTTACTCTTTTCTATGTTCACTTTCAACTTTCTACCTTTACACACATTCTCAAACTCATCCACTAGCCTTTGTAATTTTTCTTTAGAATCTCCCATAAGCACAGTATCATCAGCAAAAAGTAACTGTGTCAATTCCCATTTTGAATTTGATTCCTCAAAATTTAATCCCACCCCTCTCCCGAACACCCAAGCATTTACTTCTTTTACAACCCCATCTATAAATATATTAAACAACCATGGTGACATTACACATCCCTGTCTAAGACCTACTTTTACCGGGAAGTATTCTCCCTCTCTTCTACACACCCTAACCTGAGCCTCACTATCCTCATAAAAGCTCTTTCCAGCATTTAGTAACTTACCACCTATTCCATATACTTGCAACATCTGCCACATTGCTCCTCTATCCACTCTATCATATGCCTTTTCTAAATCCATAAATGCAATAAAAACTTCCCTACCTTTATCTAAATACTGTTCACATATATGCTTCAATGTAAACACTTGATCTACACATCCCCTACCCACTCTGAAGCCTCCCTGCTCATCCGCAATCCTACATTCTGTCTTACCTCTAATTCTTTCAATTATAACCCTACCGTATACTTTTCCTGGTATACTCAGTAAACTTATTCCTCTATAATTTTTACATTCTCTTTTGTCCCCTTTCCCTTTATATAAAGGGACTATACATGCTCTCCGCCAATCCCTAGGTACCTTCCCCTCTTTCATACATTTATTAAATAAAAGTACCAACCACTCCAACACTATATATCCCCCTGCTTTTAACATTTCTGTCATGATCCCATCAGTTCCAGCTGCTTTACCCCCTTTCATTATACGTAATGCCTCACGTACCTCCACCATACTTACATTCTGCTCTTCTTCACTCCTAAAAGATGGTATACCTCCCTGGCCAGTGCATGAAATTACCGCCTCCCTTTCTTCCTCAACATTTAAAAGTTCCTCAAAATATTCTCGCCATCTACCTAATACCTCCCTCTCACCATCTAGTAACTCCCCTACTCTGTTTTTAACTGACAAATCCATACTTTCCCTAGGCTTTCTTAACTTGTTTAACTCACTCCAAAATTTTTTCTTATTTTCATTAAAATTTCTTGACAGTACCTCTCCCACTCTATCATCTGCTCTCCTTTTGCACTCTCTTCACCTTTCTTTTACTCTCCATATACTCTGCTCTTCTTATAACACTTCTACTTTGTAAAAACCTCTCATAAGCTATCTTTTTCTCTTTTATCACACCCTTTACTTCATCATTCCACCAATCACTCCTCTTTCCTCCTGCCCCCACCCTCCTATAACCACAGACTTCTGCCCCACATTCTAATACTGCATTTTTAAAACTATTCCAACCCTCCTCAATCCCCCCACTACTCATCTTTGCACTAGCCCACCTTTCTGCCAATAGTCGTTAGTATCTCTCCCGAACTTCCTCCTCCCTTAGTTTATACACTTTCACCTCCCTCTTACTTGTTGTTGCCACCTTCCTCTTTTCCCATCTACCTCTTACTCTAACTGTAGCTACAACTAAATAATGATCCGATATATCAGTTGCCCCTCTATAAACATGTACATCCTGGAGCCTACCCATCAACCTTTTATCCACCAATACATAATCTAACAAACTACTTTCATTACGTGCTACATCATACATATATATATATATATATATATATATATATATATATATATATATATATATATATATATATATATATATATACTGTATCCACGAACAAGTGGTATTGATCAATAATAACACTGCGACTAGCCAAGGAATCGAACCCATGCTGCTTTGCGGTCCCGTGGATTAAGGCGTCATGAGTTTTTGCCAACCATGAGGCAGGCCAAAGCAGCATGGGTTCGACTCCTTGGCTAGTCGCAGTGTTATTATTGATATATGTATATATATATATATATATATATATATATATATATATATATATATATATATATATATATATATATTTTATTATCACACTGGCCGATTCCCACCAAGGCAGGGTGGCCCGAAAAAGAAAAACTTTCACCATCATTCACTCCATCACCGTCTTGCCAGAAGGGTTCTTTACACTCCAGTTTTTAAACTGCAACATTAACACCCCTCCTTCAGAGTGCAGGCACTGTACTTCCCATCTCCAGGACTCAAGTCCGGCCTGCCGGTTTTCCTGAACCCCTTCATAAATGTTACTTTGCTCACACTCCAACAGCACGTCAAGTATTGAAAGCCATTTGTCTCCATTCACTCCTATCAAACACGCTCACGCATGCCTCCTGGAAGTCCAAGCCCCTCGCACACAAAACCTCCTTTACCCCCTCCCTCCAACCTTTCCTAGGCCGACCCCTACCCCGCCTTCCTTCCACTACAGACTGATACACTCTTGAAGTTATTCTGTTTCGCTCCATTCTCTCCACATGTCCGAACCACCTCAACAACCCTTCCTCAGCCCTCTGGACAACAGTTTTCGTAATCCCGCACCTCCTCCTAACTTCCAAACTACGAATTCTCTGCATTATATTCACACCACACATTGCTCTCAGACATGACATCTCCACTGCCTCCAGCCTTCTCCTCGCTGCAACATTCATCACCCATGCTTCACACCCATATAAGAGCGTTGGTAAAACTATACTCTCATACATTCCCCTCTTTGCCTCCAAGGACAAAGTTCTTTGTCTCCACAGACTCCTAAGTGCACCACTCACCCTTTTCCCCTCATCATCAATTCTATGATTCACCTCATCTTTCATAGACCCATCCGCTGACACGTCCACTCCCAAATATCTGAATACATTCACCTCCTCCATACTCTCTCCCTCCAATCTGATATCCAATCTTTCATCACCTAATCTTTTTGTTATCCTCATAACCTTACTCTTTCCTGTATTCACTTTCAATTTTCTTCTTTTGCACACCCTACCAAATTCATCCACCAATCTCTGCAACTTCTCTTCAGAATCTCCCAAGAGCACAGTGTCATCAGCAAAGAGCAACTGTGACAACTCCCACTTTGTGTGTGATTCTTTATCTTTTAACTCCACGCCTCTTGCCAAGACCCTCGCATTTACTTCTCTTACAACCCCATCTATAAATATATTAAACAACCACGGTGACATCACACATCCTTGTCTAAGGCCTACTTTTACTTGGAAATAATTTCCCTCTTTCCTACATACTCTAACTTGAGCCTCACTATCCTCGTAAAAACTCTTCACTGCTTTCAGTAACCTACCTCCTACACCATACACCTGCAGCATCTGCCACATTGCCCCCCTATCCACCCTGTCATACGCCTTTTCCAAATCCATAAATGCCACAAAGACCTCTTTAGCCTTATCTAAATACTGTTCACTTATATGTTTCACTGTAAACACCTGGTCCACACACCCCCTACCTTTCCTAAAGCCTCCTTGTTCATCTGCTATCCTATTCTCCGTCTTACTCTTAATTCTTTCAGTAATAACTCTACCATACACTTTGCCAGGTATACTCAACAGACTTATCCCCCTATAATTTTTGCACTCTCTTTTATCCCCTTTGCCTTTATACAAAGGAACTATGCATGCTCTCTGCCAATCCCTAGGTACCTTACCCTCTTCCATACATTTATTAAATAATTGCACCAACCACTCCAAAACTATATCCCCACCTGCTTTTAACATTTCTATCTTTATCCCATCAATCCCGGCTGCCTTACCCCCTTTCATTTTACTATATACGATATATATATATATATATATATATATATATATATATATATATATATATATATATATATATATATATATATATATATGTATATATATGTATGTATATATATGTATATATATACATATATATAATATATATATATATACATATATATATATATATATATATATATATATATATATATATATATATATAATGTATATATATATGTATATATATATGTGTATATATATATATATATGTATATATATATATATATATATATAATATATATATATACACAAATACGCACACACACACTAGTTGTGCGCAACGTTTAGTTGTACACGCATTGAATGTTAATTGGCTTAAAATTCCATCACTGTTCTTTTCAGTCTTTTATAAAAACGTCACCACTTTCGTTTAACTTTTCTACTTTTTTATACTAAATTTCAAAATAAAGTGTCACTTAAATTTTGGACATTAATGTATGTTCTCTTTATTACAGAATATTTTATTTGGATTTGTTTTACTGGTTTAGTCTTACTTCTGTCGATCACTTAACAGTTTGCTGTTTTATACTGATCTTGTAACAAGCCTATACTGAGTACTACTAATATGATTTCTCCCTCTTGTAACAGGTCTACTGAGTTATACTGATCTGACTTCTCCCTCTCGTAACAGCTCTAC
>NC_091346.1:5711344-5788844 GCF_038502225.1 Cherax quadricarinatus
AGTGGTGAAACAAGTGGCTATTGGAGTGTATTACGAATTCATGTACGGTGGAACCCAGGTGTTTGAACTCAATTGGTTCCTAGATCGAGTTCGAACTGCGAAAAGTTTGATGGCCGAAACAGTATTTCCCAGGCTTTAATTATATAAATTTCAGCCTTACACACTGGAGGATGTTGAACTGACTCTTCCAAAACTCTCTGAGAGGTGAGTCAGCGTTAGAAATCACTTTAAGGCACTTCTGAAACGGCTTTCAGGACAGATTTTTTTTTTTACAAATGAATTTTAAACAAGTTAGCGCGTTCGGACTCCAGAAAAACGTTTAAACACCGGATCAATTTTTTTGTGAACAAAATTGTTCGGACTCCCGTTTGTTCGAGGTCCAGTATCTTCGAACACCGAGGTTCTACTGTATATATATGTACACACATGCGTACTCGATTATTTGTGTTTGCGAGGGAGGATCCTTGATTCCTGGCTAAGACTCTTAGTTTCATTATACGGTATTACTGGTTTCTGGTTTCTTGCACCCTGTCATATCTACTCTTAAAACCATGTACGATCATGCCTTCGCCACTTCCACTATAAAATGTAATGCCTAAAATCCAGGTATTTTGAATTTCTGTTTCTCGTTTTGTAAAATTCTGCCATTTCACACACACACACACACACACACACACACACACACACACACACACACACACACACACACACACACAAAATATGAGAAAAAAAGAGTTTGGTGGATCGCATTTTCTAGGGCTGTAGAAAATCATTTGATTCAGTACCTTGTCAGAGACAAGCCCAGAAATTAAGAGAAAAAACCAGGTTTAAAACGAAGGTGTTCCAATGGGTTAAGGAGTACCTAAATGACAGAAGGCAGAGAGTAACAGTAAAGGATGAGATAATCAGAATGGGAGAGAGTAAAGAGTGACTAATCAGAACCGCTATTACTCCGTTATATAGATGAATGACCTACTAGAGGGGACTGAGCCCTATATGTCAATGTTGGCTGACGATTTAATTAAAATTAAGCCATAAGAACAGGAACAGAAGAAGGCAATGACAAAGTGACGAGAAACCTAAACAGACGTCGTGGCAATTGGAGAAAAAAATGGCAGACCGGACACAGGGTACAGCATGGGTAGAGAGAAGCTGCAAATGTCAGAGTTAAAAAAAAAGAGCTGGGTGGGATAAATATAACACCTAGCATATCGCCAGAATTGCTCATAATCCGTTAACGTCAGTGGCATATGCAAGATTCGAACACTTAACCTTTCAAGAACTTGAATAAAGAACCCTTCAGAGCTTTTTATACATGTGATAGGCCAGTCATTGAGTACATAGCTCAGTACAGAACTCACGCCTGGTTAAGCACGTGAAGATTAGGTTAGGTTCGGTAAGGTTTGTCAGGAAACAGGTGTTTCCTGACGCGGATCTTAGTCAGATGATGACCCGCCTTTGCAACTTTTTGTCGTCTGACCGAGGCCTTGCACTGGCTTACCGGCCCACCCCTTTAAAAATTATGGTCATAGTTATAATCATGCACCTGATGAAACTCGAAAAATTATAAAGGTGTGCAACGCGGCCATTTCCAGAATTGAGAAGAATGCGCTATGAGGAGACAGAGAAAAAGATGACTGAATCGAACTTGACGACATTAGAGAAGAGAGGGGCAAGGAGTAACATGATTTATACTTAAAAAATCCTAAGAGTTGTAGATAGGTCAGATAGGGACAGAATTTTTTTAATTAAGAGGACCAGAATCAAGGGAAGATAGGTAAACGTGCACAAACACACACACACACACACACACACACACACACACACACACACACATACACACACACACACACACACAAAAAAAAAAAAAAAAAAAAAAAAAAAAAAAAAAAAAAGTGGTATGATAAAGATCATGGAGTAGGAAGAGTGACCTAATAGTGACCAGTGAAGAGGCAGGGCCAGAAGCTGTGACTCGAACCCTGCCACCACAACTAGGTGAGTACATACACACACACACATTCTCTCTCTCTTTAATACGATACTGTAATTAAAGTAAAAAATAATTATGAGATACAATAAAAGTCAGAAACGTCTACATCTTCAAAATTCACATTATAATTTAATTCTGATGAGGATGTGGTTTTAATTAAGGACGCGAGGAGGAGTTTTTTGTAGATTTTCAAGGGGTGAATAATTTAATTTGATTAATGTTGAATATGCCATTACGTTTTTTAATTAGGTAAAAGTCTACATGTGCACAGTATAGGCTAAGTTTTCCCTTCACCAGAAACTTTGTCAAGCCGTAATTTAAATGGTTGGTTAATATAGTTTGTTCAGTTATATACACCACGGAGGTGTATATAACTGAACAGAGTGAGAACATATAGAGTTGACAGGTGAGGTGCGTAAAAGTAACAACAGAGACCTAATAAGGAAGATGCACAGGTAAAGAAGTAAAGAGTAAAAATACGATATGCGTTTTTCAAGAGAATGCAGATACAGGGATCTCACTCTGTCTTCATAGGAAATATATCTAATGAATTTAATTAACTTCATCTTTCCCTGTGCATTCTTCAGAACATTTATTTATATATTTAGGATAAAGCATTAAACCTGAAAAGATTTTACAGCCTGAGGAATGCCAGTCAGTCATCCTCGATCCTAGGAAGGAGACGACAAGTTAAATTTCTTGGTTCAAGAGTCCTTCACTAACATCATGAAAGGTTCCTTACATTTATATCCTCCTATAGTCGAGGCTAGAACTGCGCTTCAAAATATTAAACGAGACCTTGTTAGTGATGTATATAACTGTGGAATAACCTTTGGACTACTGTTACTTATATCTCTTGATGTAAATTCACGGAGTCTATTGGAATTAGTCCAAACATTTAGGTACTGTTATCATAGTTTTGCTAACAAGGGCTCCGAAGTCCTTTCCACATCCAGAGTTTCAAGAATTAAAACTGTATTTTTCTCACACTGAACTGCACCTACCATTTTGCGACCATATCATTATTTTGTCCAAATCATTCTGAATTCCTGTGTTGCTTTTAATACCTTCATCTTGGTCATTAATGTAGATTGTGGAAAACAAGGGACCCAAGACTGATCCTTCGGATCGCCACTTGTGACTGTCTCCCCCCCTCCCCCATTCCGACTTCATTCATGCAAAAACTCTGCTGCCTACTACTCAACCATTTATCGTTCCATATAAGAACTTTTCTCCACCACCGTGTGTTGCTGCATTCTTTAACAGTCTACTGCGTGGAACAATAAGAAATCTTTTCTGAAATCTAGATAAATATCACAGTCCGATGACAATAAATGTTATACGAATACTGACAGGTTGTATGTAAAGAGAGAGAGAGTGCAATTTAAGACAAGTTAAAGTTAAAGACAATGTTTCATCTTTACAACAAGCTTTTTCAAGTCAAAGATACCCGATGAGAGAATAATATATAAGTGGGCGAAGGAAGGGTCAGGTGTGGCGATGAGGCGTAGTAGTAGGAGGAACATTTCACTCTGATGGTTGGCCATAACGATATGCTTTGCTCGACAACACTATTTTCAGAGGCCTGGATTAAAAAAAAACTTTGTTTTGAAGTCGTGATGATGGGACTTATAAAACATTTTATCTTGAATTTTTCACCATCTTAAATAGCACATTTGGCCTCTGTCCATTGTATCAGTTCACTGGGGCCAGTGGTCAGTTCACTGAGGTCAGTGGTCAGTTTACCGAGGTGAAAGGTCACGGAAGATAGCTACCCGTCATACAGCTGTTCTTGGGAAATTAGTATGGAGAGTTATAGTGCACCATGACTTGCTTTTGTAATGTTTTAGAGTCATAGCTGAGGGAGTTGGAGGAGGTTCTACTTCTCAAGGAGGAAAATAAGAAACTGAAACTTTGTTTGGATAAATATATCATTGAATGTGGGGCCGTTGTGGGTAGTGAAAGAAACCAATTTACCGAAAGTGAGGAGCAGGTTTGTAATATTAACAAAGGAAAGTAGTTTCTAGTAAAGGAAGAAACATCAAACTGAGGTATATTAAAGGAGCAGATCTGATGATAGAAAAATCTCTTTTCTGCTCTCCGAGGCCAATGCACTTCAATGGTCAATATGAATAAAGGTATCATGAGCTCTTTTGCAAAAAAAAGTAAAAATATCCTTGTGGTCAATGGCTCACAAAGTTAGATATATTGACATTGCTTTCTGTAACAGGGATAGGAAGGTGAGACAGAGGGCGTGTTTTCATGGGGCTGGTGTTGGTGACATAGTTAACAGGTTGCATAATAGTATGTCAAGTAATGGGAACAAGCCCATTATCTGCTTCACTGCTGAGGGAAATTATATTGGGAAGGGGAGGAGACAGGAGCTTCTGGTTAAATACGGGATGACTATAGATATAATTAGGTCCCAATCATATGTAGATTTTTTGGTTAGAAGTGGAGTATGATGTCTAGGATAACTGGTGTGAATTGTTGGTTACACAAGTACTGCGAAGAAATTTTATTCCCATTCACTGACAACTGGGATAATTTCAGTGGTAAACATGATATATACATTCAAGGGTTGGGGTACATCTCTCTGGGGCAGGGGAGACCGCATTAGCCAGCTGTCGAGGGGGCCACTGATGTGCTGTTTACATTTTTAAAGAGATAGAAGATAGACTTATGGGTGTAAGAAAGAAATAGGTTGCAGTACGACGGATGAAAGCAGCAAAAATTGCCAAAACTTCTAAGGAAAATGTTCAAAAGACATGATTTTTCATCATATAATTACCAAGAAAAGCAAAGGAATTGGTCACAACAGAGAGCGGCGAGTGACTAACTCGGCGTCTAGATACGAAAATGTAGTTTTCATGGAAGAAATTAACTTCAGGCAAATTGATTGGAGGAATTTAAGAGGAAATCTTGAGTACAACGACTTTCTAGATATGGTTCAGGTTTCTTTGTTTAAAATGGATTGCGACAGGAAACAGTAAAGGAAATATCCTGCATGATTTGATTCATGCTAACATGTAGTCTCTAATGAACTGATTTTGTCATAATGAATGACTGCCAGTGAATAAACAGAAAGGTGAACTTAGATAAAGCGATCACGAGTCCCTCAGTTTTGACTGCTCATAAAATTACCTTAATAACTCAAATCAAGTCGTCAAGGTCCCGGATTTTCGTGCAGCCGATTTTGTGGTGCTGAGGGGTTATCTAGGTGGAGTTAACTGTAGTAACCTGACAAGTGATTATCCTGTGGAGCAGGTAGGTAGAGATGGTTGCTAATATGACATCAAAGAATGGAACAAACTACCTAGGCAATTTATGTTTCAAAGAAATTAAATCAAACAAAAATTGTTCTAAATGGTAAACAATTGATTAGGACATCTATTAGGTCAAAAGAGAGGCATTTATAGATTAATCAAAAGAGAGGGACACTTAAGGAACCAATATATTCACCTAAAGAGAGAAATCAAACAATGAATAAGAAAACCCAAGAGAGATTATGAAATTAAAGTTTCATGCGAATCAATGTTCAATCCAAAGGGTTTCTTTCAGACATATAAGAGTAAGATGAAGGAGTAAATAGACTCACTTAAAAGTTTCTTATATCAGCTTACTGTTAATGACAAAAAAAGTGTATACACTCTTTAAACTCATTTCCTCCCAATATCTACGAGGGAAGACACTAGCGAAATCCCAGAAATCAATAATTACAAGTCAGGACGAAAATAAGTTATGCAAGTAAGTCATGCAGATAAATAGATTAAAACAAATCACTTGGCCCTCATGAACTGTTCTCAAGGGTTATACAGGAATGTAAGGAGGAACTTAGCAGATCATTAGCAAGTGTTTTCAACAGTTCACTACAAACTAGTATAGTGTTGGATGAGTGGAAAATAAAGCGGAAGATGGGTAGTTAGCTTTTAATCTAACCTCCACTGTAAGAAAATTGATGTTATCAGTAACTGCCGAAGCCAACTTGAAAGACATAAACTGACTTTTAACTTTTTTCACTAAGGTTTTTGAAACGATGGAACATGATAACGAATACGATACACTGTGTATATGGACTTCAGTAAGACCTTTGACAGAATACCATACTGGAGATTGTTGAAGAAAGTAAAGGAACACGGAATAGGAAGGAAAAGTTTTTCCTTGATCAAAAGGTGGTTGACCAACAGGCAACAGAGTTTGCATAAACGGGAAGAAATTGGAGCGGGGAAGCGTAACAAACGGTTTTCCACAGGGGTCAGTATTGAGCCTTTTTTTTTTTTTTACAATATACATAAACGACTTAGATGAGGGAATAGTACATAAGCAAATTTTTACACTAAAAATAGAGCCCTACAAAACTGGAGTGGTGGGAGAAGTGGCAGACGCAGGTTAATGTATGATTCTAACCCTGAAAAAAGAGAATAACAATGAAATTGTAAGGTAAATCATGAAGATCACAATCACTCTGAATTCGAAAAAGATTTAGGAGTTCTGGTTAGCAGTAATCTAAAGCCAAGACAACAATGTATAAACGTTCGCAGTAAAGTTAATAGAATTCTTGGCATCTTATTAAGAAGTATAAATATTAGAAGTGCTCAAGCTATACTTCAACTTTACATATCTTTGGTAAGGCCTCATTTACAGTACGCTGCGAAGTTCTGGTCTCCATTACAGAAATAACATAAATGCGCTGCAAACCAAAGAAGGATGAGGAAGTTGATTCCGTATATGAGAAATCTTTCCTACGAGGATGGCCTGAGGGCACTGAATCTTTACTCTCTGGAAAGGCGTAGGATAAGAGTGAATATGACTTCAACATACAAACAGAAGACAGGAATAAAGGATTCTTCAACACTATGGTGCTCATCACTTGTTCCTAGGCTGGCTGAAGGAATGATTACCTCGTCTTCAACTGTCTTCTGTATATATTCATCAAGGAGCATATTAATGCTCATTCATGAGCGTTCACAGATTACCGGCAGCACTTTCTTCTTGATTGTTTGTTGTGTTTTTGTACCTTGTGAGTTCCCATACAGTGGACAAAGTGAAGACTGATACTTTGCTGCTGGCATGCCTTAGTAACTGTGGTACTGTACGGTAGATTAAATATCTGTCAATGTTGTTCTCAGTTTTGGGAGTGTTGAATATGTTTGAGGCTTTCCTTCTGCAATTTTGTATAAATAATCCCTTACTGAAAGTTTATTAAGAATGTAAAGACTTTTGTGAATTTGTGTTGTGACTCATTATGATCACAAGATGCTTCTAATTTCATCACGCGTCTAATAATATGCCAACTATTGGTAACAGGCTGACTAGGTGGTAATTCGATGGAAGGGACCTATCTTCTATTTCCTAATATCATAATCTACAACGCCGAGGGAAATAATAGCTTTGTTCTCATTACTTGTCAACATTTTCTTTTGCCACCTTTTCCAATGCTTGTTACAAAAAGCACAGCCCATTAGTCTAATTTGAGAATCATCTATTATTAGTACATTCTTACCTTCACTAACCGCTTTGTGCATGTCCACGATGACCAGACCACATTCGTCAGGAAAAGAACACGTACTTGCAATGGCAATCCCATGCCGAAATTGTGTAGCAGCCCTTCGTACTTAATGCATCGAATTCTTAGTTATCCCCTAGCTAATTCATTGAAAACTCTAGCCTATGACGAAGGTTTCATACCCTTAAGACCTCAAGCTCAATTTCTTAGCAGTCCTATGGTATATTTGTGTGCCTGTCTCTCATTTTGCGATTTTATTTACATGAGGATTCCTCAATATTATGAAAGTAACTAGGGGTACATTTTTTTATTTTATGTCAGTACGCTGAGGTCAGTGGTCACGTGTGGTCATACCTGTCCTGAGCTGTCTGGGTATTAGCGTGGGGTGTTACCAAGCACCGTGGCTTGTTGTAGTGTTTTAGAATCTCAGGTTAAAGTGTTGAAGAAGGAGGTTCTATTTCTTCAGGAGGAAAATAGGAGGCTGAAGCTTCGCCGAGATGTGTTTGGGAGTGGGCGTGAGATAGCTGGTGCTGGTAAGGAGGAAATGATTACCACCAGTGAGAGTGGCAGCCGCTTTAAGTGGCAAGTGGTTCACAGTTCAGGAAGAAGGAAGATAAGGAGGGTTAATATAGAAGATGTGAAGGTAGAAAATCGATTCTCTGTTCTCCAAAACGAGCGTACTTTTGTGGTTAGTGAGGGTAAGGTAAGAATATTCTGATTGTGGGAGACTCTCAGGTAAGATATATGGACCGTGCTTTTTGTAACAGATAGAAAAGTCAGACAGAGAGTGTGCCTCCCAGGAGCTGGTGTTGGTGACGTAGTCAGCAGGTTGGATAATATTATGTCAGGTAATGGGAACAAGAACATTATCTGTCGTAGTGCTGGTGGAAATGACATTGGGAAGGGCAGGAGACAGGAGCTACTGGATAAGTACATGTCAGTCATATAGTAGTCAGGTCTAAGGGAAGAATCCCTATCATATGTAGCATCTTGCCTAAAAGGGGAGAGGGCAATGAATGGATGTCTAGGACAATTGGTATAAATTCCTGGTTAGACAGGTACTGCAAAGAAGTTGCAATCCTATTCATTGATAACTGGGACAAATTCTATGGCAAACATGATATGTATGCAAGGGATGGGGTTCATCTCTCTGGGGTTGGAGTGGTTGCATTAGACAATTAGATTGAGGGGGTAATTGATAACTTGTCTAGGACTTTAAACCGAGAGATTATAGAGGTATGGGTGTTTGTGGGAAACAATCAGGCTGCAGTATTATTGTTGGATACAGCAGATATTACCAGGATATCTCAGGAATGTTTAAAAGACAATATTCAAAATAAAGATCCTAATAAAGGCAAAGCAATTGATCAACAAACAAAGAGCGATAGTAGAGGGCAACGAGTGACTAGCTCCCTTAAGGTTTACTATACAAAGAGTAGGAGTCTAAGAAATAAGATAGATGAGCTAAGATTACTCGCAAGTGCATGTAATATAGATATTATTGCTGTAACTGAGACCTGGTTCAACTGAAGGAGAGAGAAATGCCTTCTGAATGCAGCATAAAGGGTTATAAACTATTTCACACTGATAGGGCCAACACGAAAGGTGGTGGAGTGGCGATGTTTGTCAGAGAAAATTTAAATTTTTGTGTCAGACATGATATAAGAATAGAAACATCAGACACAGAATTTGTTTGGCTACAGTTTCTCGAGGGTCATATAGGCCCCCAAACCTTGATAGGGAGTGCAGTAAGCTGCTATGGGACGAAATTCATAAAGCGTCTAGATATGAAAATGTTGTGTTAATGAGAGATTTTAACTTTAGACAAACTGATAGGAACAATTTAACAGGAAATCTTGAGTCAAGTGACTTTTTTGATACAGTTCAGGATTGCTTTTTATAACAGTTTGTGACAGAACCAACTAGAGGAAACAATCTGCTTGATTTGGTTCTTGCCAACAAAAATTCACTAATCTATAATCTTGAGGTTAATGATGACCTTGGTGAAAGTGATCACAAATCACTTAGTTTCAATATATTATGGAATTACCCAGTAAACTGCAATCAAGTCTCTGTCTCAGACTTTCGATTGATTTCATGGGACTGAAAAATTACCTGGGTGGGCTAAATTGGGATGATCTGACTATGGGTCAGGTAGTTGGTGTTGGTTGCCAATATGACGTTTTTCAGAGCATAGTTCTAGCTGCTCAGTCAACTTTTGCTCCAAGTAGGGAAATTAGATCTAACAAAAATGATCCCAAATGGATGAACAATAGATTAAAACATCTCATTGGTCAAAAGAGAGGCATTTTTAGGCGTATCAAAAGAGGAGATGGGTAAGAAATCAATATATTCAATTAGAGAGAAATAAAAAAAAAGGAATAAGAAAAGCAAAAAGGGAGTATGAGGTTAAGGTCGCAAGGAACTCGAAGACTAACCCAAAAGGGTTCTTTCAGGTATCCAGAAGTAAGATTAGAGACAAGATAGGCCCACTTAAGAGTAGCTCAGGTCAGATCACTGACAGTGATAGGGATATGTGTGAAATTTTCAATTCTTACTTCCTCTCAGTTTTTACTCAGGAAGATACTAGCGAAATTCCAGAAATAATAAATTATGTAGAACAGGACGATAATCAACTATGCACGATTGCAGTAACTAGTGACTTGGTCCTCAGACAAATAGAGAAATTAAAACCTAACAAATCCCCAGGCCCTGATGAATTGTTTGCAAGGGTTTTAAAGGAATGTAAAGAGGAACTTTGCAAACCTTTGGCTAATCTTTTCAACATATCACTACAAACTGGCAGTGCCTGATAAGTAGAAAATGGCAAATGTAATACCTATTTACAAGGCAGGTGACAGGTCCTTAGCTTCGAACTATAGACCAATAAACCTTAGCTCCATAGTGGGAAAATTTATGGAATCAATAATTGCCGAGGCAATTCGTAGCCACCTTGATAGGCATAAATTGATAAATGAATCTCAACACGGTTTTACTGAGGGGCGTTCCTGTCTAACGAATTTACTAACTTTTTTCGCTAAGGTGCAGATCATGGTAATGAATATGATATTGTGTATATGGACTTCAGTAAGGCTTTCGATAGAGTTCCACACCAGAGGCGATTGAGGAAACTTAAGACACACGGAATAGGAGGAGAAATCTTTTCCTGGGTAGAGGCATGGCTGACAAATAGGCAGCAGAGAGTTTGCATAAATGGGGAGAAATCAGAATGGGGGCACGTTACAAGCGGTGTTCCACAGGGGTCAGTGTTGGGCACCTTGTTATTCATAATTTACATAAACGATATAGATGAGGGAATAAATAGCGATATAAGCAAATTTGCTGATGACACCAAAATAGGCCGTCCAGTTCATTCTATTGAGGACATTAGTGCAATCCAGGATGATTTGAATAGACTGATGCAGTGGTCGGAGAAGTTGTAGATGAAGTTTAATATAGACAAATGCAAAGTACTAAATGTTGGACAGGACAATAACCATGCCACTTATGAACTGAATAGTGTAGATATTAATACTACTGACTGCGAAAAGGATTTAGAAGTTCTGGTTAGCAGTGTTCGCAATAAAGCTAACAGAATCCTTGGCTTCATATCAAGAAGTATAAATAATAGAAGTCCTCAGGTTGTTCTTCAACTCTATATATCCTTGGTTAGGCCTTATTTAGATTATGCTGCACAGTTCTGGTCACCATATTACAGAATGGATATAAATGCACTGGAAAACGTACAGAGGAGGATGACAAAGTTGATAACATATATCAGAAATCTTCCCTATGAGGACAGAGTGAGGGCCCTGAATCTGCACTCTCTATCTAGAAAGGCGTAAAATTAGGGGGGATATGATTGAGGTGTATAAATGGAAAACAGGAATAAATAAAGAGGATGTAAATAGCGTGCTGAAAATATGCAGCCAAGACAGGACTCGCAGCAATGGTTTCAAGTTGGAAAAGTTCAAGTTGGTAACAGAGTTGTGGATGAGTGGAGCAAATTCCCGAGTACCGTCATAGAAGCTAAGACCTTGTCTAGTTTTAAAAATAGGTTGGATAAATACATAAGTGGGTGTGGGTGGGTGTTAGCTGGACCTGACTAGCTTGGGCTACCAGATCTGGTGCTGTGCTCCTTCCTTAAGTGGAAGTGATCTGACAAGGTGGTCATTATTCTAGGCAGGGGGGTGGCATGGACCTGCTTCGCATGGGTCAGTGGGCCTGTTGCAGCGTTCCTTCTTTCTTGTGTTCTTATGTTTTACAAACAGTTTTTCATATTTCAATGTCAGGGATGAATATAAAAAAAATAAAATGGAACACTGGACATGGGATTACTTCTCGAAGACATCATATTAATAAAGTATAAAGACATTCTAAATAATAGCAAAATATTATTAATTCTCTTAAAAGTTTTATTTTTGAACCACTTTCAAACTTTTCATTAAATATCCGAACAAGCCTTTCACTGAGCAAATTAAAAAAAAGATCAGATACAGTACTTCAAATACAATTAGAAAACAAAGATGAACTTTCTTAAAAAAAAAAAAGTAATTCTGAGTTAAACACTTCCAAGCATCAAAAGAAACTTCTTTAAAAATAAAAATGTTTACATCAGCGGCAGTTAAAAAAAATAGCAATATTTCATTTTTTTATTTTTAAAAAGAAATATTAACTTGAGAAGACACACATACACATGCTCGGGGATCAAAGCTGCAAACCTCACTCAAGGCAAAGGGCCCTTGTAGGTTTAGCCCTTCTTTTTGATTATAATAATCAAGGCAAAGGATCTTGGAGTGAGCATCATACCGAACACCTCCCCTGAGGAGCACCAAGTAACCAAGTAACCGCTGCAGCATAAGGGCGCCTGGCAAATCTAAGTAAAGCGTTTCGACATATAAGTACGGAGTCATTCAGGGCACTGTACATCGTGTACGTCAGGCCCATATTGGAGTATGCAGCACAAGTATAGAACCCACACCAGGTCAAGCATGTCTAGAAATTAGATAAAGTGTAAGTTTGTAACAAAACTAGTCTTCTGGAGCTAAGAGATATGCTCTATGAGGAGAAGTTAAGGGAAGTCAACCTGACGACACCTGAGGACAGGCGGGATAAGGGAATCATGATAATGACGCAAAAAATACTGAGAATTGACAAAGTGGACAGGGACAGAATGTTCGAGAGATGAAACACGGAAACAAGGGGACACAACTGGAAGTTGAAAACTCAGGCGAGTTATAGGGATGTTAGGAAGTATTTCTTCATCCTTAGAGTTGTCAAGAAGTGGAACACTCTGGAGAGTGAAGTAGTGGGGGCAGGATCCAAACACAGCTATAAGAAGTACGATAAAGCTCTTGGAGCAGGGAGAGAGTGGATCTAGTAGCGACCAGAAATGAGGTACGGCCAGGAGCTGTGAATCGACCCCTGCAACCACATATAGATGAGTACATAAAACACACGCACACACACACACACAGACTGGTAGGAGAACCCAGATTCAGGAGGAGGAACAAATACAACCTCACTCAGAACCACCTACAGAAGGCCATCAACTCCAATAAGCCCACTGCCCCCAAACAATCTAACCCACAACCCACACGCCTTACCCACTGCCCCCCACCCACCAACATAAACCCCACCTTCAAAGCAACCCGCCATAGTTCCTCGCCAGGTTTCCCACTTCCCCAACGCCAACATACCTCCCAGACCATAGTTTTAGAAAAGAAGTTGAAGGTCTGGCATACGAATGCCGATGGAATAACAAATAAATGTGAAGAGTGGCATGAAAGAATCAAGGAGACGTCCCCAGACATCATAGCACTCACAGAAACAAAATTCACCGGGATGATAACAGACACAATCTTTCCACCCGGATATCAGATACTGAGGAAAGATAGAGGGAGCAGAGGGGGAGGGGGAGGAGTTGTACTGCTCATTTAAAATCGGTGGGGATTTGAGGAAATGGAAGGAATGGACAGAATGGGCGAAAGGGACTACATAGAAACAATTCAGTCTGGGGGATTAGGTCCCCCAGACTGAACTGTAGTGAGATACAACCCGCCACAGAAATGCAGGAGGCCAAGAGAAGAATATGAAGAGAGCCAAAAAAAAATGGTGGACACACTAGCTGAGGTGGCCAGAAGAGCTCACATAGGTAGACCGAAGTTACTAGTTATTGTTGATTTTAATCACAAGGAGATGGGCTGGGAAAACCTGGAGCCACATGGGGGTCCTGAAACATGGAGAGCCAAAATTCTGAATGTGGTACTGGAAAACCTCAGGCATCAACTTGTTAGGGATACTACCAGAGAGAGAGAGGTGAGGATGAGCCAGCAAGACTGGACCTCGTATTGAGTAGTTAAGACACTGAGGACATCACATACGAAAGGCCTCTTGGATCTAGCGACCATGTGGTTCTGAGCTTTCAATACAAAGTTGAGTTACAAGTGGAGAGAGTAATAGGGAAAAGCCAAACTAGAAAAGGGAGGAATTACACAGGCATGAGGAACTTCCTGCAATAGGTACAGTGGGAAAGAGAATTGGTAGGAAAATCAGTAAACGAAATGATGGACTATGTGACAACAAAATGCAAGGAGGTTGAAAAGAAGTTTGTTCCCAAGGGAAACAGAAATAAAGGAAACACCAAAACGACCCCTTAGTTCACCCAAAAGTGTAGGGAGGCAAAAACTAAGTGTGCTCGAGAATGGAAAAAGTACAGAAGACAAAGGCCCCAGGAAAATAAAAGAGATTAGTCGAAGAGCCTTAAACGAATATGTACAGATAAAGAGGGAGGCCCAGCAACAATATGAAATGACATAGCATCGAAAGTCGTCTGACCCGAAACTGTTGTATAGCCACATCAGGAGGAAAACAACAGTCATGGATAAGGTAATCAGGCTGAGGAAGGAAGGTGCAAAGTTCACAAGAAACGACCAAGAAGTGTGTGAGGAGCTCAACATGAGATTTAAAGTATTCACATTAGAGACACAAAGGACTCCAGGAAGTCGGAATAGGGGGTCACACCAACAAGGGATACACCAAATAGTGCTGGATGAAATACACAACCGAGGAGGAGGAGGAGGAGGAGGTGAAGAAGCCGCTATGTGAACTTGATACCTCAATGGCTGTGGGACCAGACAACATCTCTCCGTGGGTCCATAGAGAGGGACCAGAGATACTGTGTGTGCCACATCCATTGAAACTGGGCAACTACCTGAGGTATGGAAGGTGGTAAATGTAGTCCCAATTTTTAAGAAAGGAGACAGACACGAAACATTAAACTACAAACCAGTGTCACTGACGTGTATAGTATGCAAAATCATGGAGATTATCAGGAGAGTGGTGAAGCACCTAGAAAGGAACAAGCTTACAAACGAAAACCAGTATGGTTTCAGGGAAGGGAAATCCTGTGTCACAAACTTACTGGAGCTTTATGACAAGGTAACGGAAGTAAGACACGAGAGAGGGGTGGGTAGACTGCAACTTCTTGGACTGCAAGGCCTTCGACACAGTTCCTCACAAGAAGTTAGTGAAAAAGCTAGAGCAGTGGTTCCCAAACTTTTTCAGCTTGTTACCCAATTTAACATGCCACATAAAGCATGTTACCCCTTTCACAAAATGTTGTTATTATTGATATATATGGCTAAACGTGAACGTATACAGCCTCGCATACTCTGCTAATCCTAGCAAAACCATTGAAAACGTAAGAACCACACATACATTATATATAAAATTAATAATAGCTACAAATTCACAGTAACAGTGGGTAAATACTAACTATATACTGCACAGGGCAGTACACATACATACCAGCTTATGTCTACCTCGGCTGATGCTCACAGATAAACTGACAGTGTGAAATAGAGGCAGCCTCAGGAAGTGAGTGACGCGTACTGGACAGGTCGATCTGGGCTACTGAGTGACTTTTGTCCTGAAGCATACTTGTCAAAATACTTTTGGGTTTCCACACACTTAGCTATATATTTCTTCTTTTCTAATACTGTATATTAGTTTTTGATGTTTATTGTTATTTGGTTTAACTTTATTATTTACTTATAATAGGTTTACTTTACAACTTTATATACTACGACAAAGTTAACAATAATCCTCATACCGGGTACCGCATTGTTTTCTTGATTTTCAGAATTCATAATTTTTTTTCTGTCACCCCTCCATTACCCCCCAAAAATGGTTGAATTACCCCCAGGGGGTAATTTACCCCCAGTTTGGGAACCACTGAGCTAGAGGATCAGGCGTGCATAACAGGAAAGGTACTGCAATGACTGAGAGAATACCTGACAGGGAGGCAACTACGAGTCATAGTACGTGACGAAGTGTCAGAGTGGGCGCCTGTGACGAGAGGGGTTCCGCAGGGGTCAGTTCTAGGACCAGTGCCGTTTTTGGTATATGTGAATGACATGACGGAAGAGATAGACTCAGAAGTGTCCCTGTTTGCAGATGGTGTGAGGTTAATGAGGAGAATTAAAGTGGATGAGGATCAGGCAGGACTACAAAGAGACCTAGACAGGCGGCTGGAAGCCTGGTCCAGCAACTGGCTCCTCGAATTTAACCAAATGTAAAGTCATGAAGATCGTGGAAGGGCAAAGAAGACCGCAGACAGAGTATAGGCTAGGTGGTCAAAGACTGCAAACCTCAGTTAAGGAAAAGGATCTTGGGGTGAGTATAATACCGAGCACATCTCTTGAGGCGCACATCAACCAGATATCCGCTGCAGCATATAGGCGCCTGGCAAACCTAAGAATAGCGTTCCGATACCTCAGCAAGGAATCGTTCAAGATTCTGTACACCGTGTACGTCAGGCCCACATTGCAGTATGCTGCACCAGTTTGGAACCCACATCTGGTCAAGCACGTCAAGAAATTAGAGAAAGTGCAAAGGTTTGCAACAAGACTAGTCCCAGAGCTAAGAGGAATGTTCTACGAAGAAAGGTTAAAGGAAATTAGCCTGACGACACTGGAGGACAAAAGGGTTAGGGGAAGCATAATAACGACATATAAAATACTGCGAGGAATTGACAAGGTCGACAAGGACAGGTTGTTCCAGAGATGAGACAAAGAAACAAGAGGTTACAATTGGATGTTGAAGACTGGGATGAGTCAACGGGATGTTAGGAAGTGGAATAGTCTAGAAAGTAAGGTAGTGGAGGCAGGAACCAAACATAGTTTTAAGACGAGGTTTGATAAATCTCATGGAGCAGAGAGAGCGTGACCTAGTAGCAGAAGAGGCGGGACCAGGAGCTATGACTCGACCCCTGTAACCACAAATAGGTGAGTACACACACGCATACACAATGAACACCTACAAACGCGAATTCAAATTCAGGCACACTGCTAGCTGGGTCAACAAATGCATCAAAGCAATATGAAATGCGACATTTCACTGGAATTTATAGAAGAATATATCAAAATTTAACAGAGAAAAAGATTTAAATGTTGACAAAATCAACGTGACCAGTCAGACAGTGAATCAGTTCCGAAATGTATTGGAACTGCAGCCAAGTTTTACAATCCTTTGATGGAGGAAGACGAAAGTTTTTAACACAAAACATTCCTTTAAAGCTTGATTCTATGGAGGATGCACGCAGGGTAGAGGCTGTGGTGGTCACCTGGTAGGTTCTGTGTAGGTGGCGTATTGTTTTGTGTCGAGTCATCTATTCGTTGTTATGAGGGTCAAGTCTCCGCTGCTACCCCAGCCTTGTATCCCCAGATAAATTGTTTTACAGGTTACATGCCCAGTGTGTTCTGCAGTATTTATCTTCAAACTGTGTATTGTGTTTGCTTCCACCACTTCCTCATTTAAATTAGTCCCTGAGGCAGAAGTACTTCCAAACATTCCTGTCACTCATCTGGGTCTTTAACTTTCAAATGTGCCCCCTTCCCTTGCTAGGATTCCCCGCCTTTTACAGTCTCTTCCTACCTGTCCTATCAAGGTCTCAGAGCATCTTGTATATACGTTGTTGTCATATCTCTTAAGGTTCTCATCTTTTCTAAGATCAGCAGGTTCAGTTCTTTTACCCTTTCCTTGTAGGTCAGTTCTATTAGTTCTGGGACTAACCTTGTTCGAAATATCTGGACTTTCACTAGTTGCTTTACATGTTAGATCAGGTGTGTGCTCTAACCAGGTACCCCAAACTCTATGACAGGTTGACAAATGTGCTGCATAGTTTTTGCACATGATATCACAGAGATGGCTGTCTACCATATAGTGCCGATCAGGCATTTGCCCGTAATGTCAGTGCTTATTTAAAAATTTTTGAAATGCCTGATACATCTGATACATGCTGTGTTGTGGGTTGTTCAAATAGGTGGCAAAAATTGTCATTTAATTCATTTCTGTCGAGAAAGATCGATGGAAAAGTGAATAGTAGAGATCATGAGATAAAACTGGGTGATATACACTACACACAGGTAAGTAGCTGACATTCATATTTATCACATCCTTCAAAGAAGGAGCTTTGATACTGGTGTGAAGCTCTTGATTCAAGGAGCTGGACCTATCCTTCCATCCTTTGAATCGAATGTATTCGGTATATGACTTATACGGGTTTAGCACTTCCTTGTTTATAATAATATTAAGTAATTAAGCTGTGTACTTTATAAACTCATCACATATAGTGCAGATCAAGCTCATACCCCACAGCTTCAGTTACTAAACAAGATCCTTGAATTATGTTTAATTAATTACCTTTTAGTGTACATTTTTCTTAAGTACATTTCGACCTTTGTGAATCTGCGGACACGTGAGAATTTCTCCACTTTCCATTATTCCAAGAGTTGAAACCCCCCCAAAAAAGTTTGCCATGTTCAAGGATGAGGATGCATTCCTATTCATATTCGATTGCAACACAATATCTCCAGATGGATAAGCTGCTGATCCTGCCTTCAAGGAATTTTTTGTTTGATTATGCAACTCAAAGCAGAAATTTTTAATTTTCGTCCTTCAGAATCCTTATGGAGCTTGTAGAATGTTAGATTTGTTTCTTCTTGACCATTACTACAGCCAACTGCACAAGTAGTTAACATCGTAGAGGGTTAGATTACTACAGCCAACAACATAAGAAGTAGTAACCATTGTAGAAGCTTAGATTACTACGCCCTACAACACAAGTAAATATAAATAAATATCTTTATTTCTACAAGTACATGTACAAGGTATACAGGGCTAGCTGACATCAATGACATACTACTACATAGAAAGCCACTTGTTATGCAGAGCATTTCAGGAAAATTATGTCCCAGGATGCGACCCACACCAGTCGACTAACTCCCAGGTACCCATTTTACTGATGGGAAACACAGACAACCGGTGTAAAGAAACACGCCCAATGTTTCTGCCCTCGCCGGGAATCGAACCCAAACCCTCGCCGTGTGAAGCGAGAGCTTTAGCCACTAGGCCACGGGGCACCGTAACCATCGTAGTAACCATGGTAGAGATTTAGATTACTACACCCAATTAAAGAACAAGTAGGAACCATCGTAGAGGCTTAAGTAACTACATCCAACAACACGCAAGCAGAAACCATCGAAGAGGTATAGAAAGATGAGAGAAGCTTCACATACATGTATGGTACGGTTACACGGCTGTCTATACGACTGAAAGTCCAATATGGAGGAGTCAGTAACCCGTGATTGCTATGCAGTACCTCAATTAGATTGTTACCTTTCCTCCTTTCTCTCTCTCCTTAACTCATCAACCTAGAAAATACACGATAGTCCATAATCTAGGTAAAATCAGATAATTATATCTGTCTCCCCACTCTGAGCAAGATTCCGGCCAGCGTAACACATGCCACTAGTAATACTGCCGCTTTACTCAACATAAGATGGAATCTCAGGACAAAAACATCACAAATGATGTCAGAAGTCTGTGAATGGATGAAGATAATTCTCTGCCTCCCCCTCCCTTTACTACCCCCTCCTCCCTTCCCGGTGACCTCTGGGGACGGAAGTGACGCACTGCTTGATTATGAGAGAGAGAGAGAGAGAGAGAGAGAGAGAGATCATACATACCCAGGATGACTCGAGTATGGAACACATTCGTACAGCATAATGATGTCAACGAGATAACGTCAGTTGATCAAATGAAAATGCTGGCCCACAGATGGCTCCAACTTCATCCTGTTCCCTACTTGTATGTCTCATAACAAAAAAAATGCTTTCAAATGAGCTGATGTAGGTAACAGCTCTTAGCTTGCCAATAAAGTTAGGAATCCTTAACCTGTAAATAGCTGTCAATAAAGCTAGGGATCCTTAACCTTGTCAAACCCTGTGTAAAAAAAAAAAAAAAAAAAAAAAAAAAAAAAAAAAAAAAAAAAAAGAGAGAGAGAGAGAGAGAGAGAGAGAGAGAGAGAGAGAGAGAGAGAGAGAGAGAAGAAATCTTCAGCGCCGGAAGTCAGGTACTACGCGTGTTTGGGTTTAAAAGAGATAGAAGGCGAAGAACGGTGATGTGGGAATGAGAAGACAGACATGGGAGAGACACGAGGGGATACAGGAATAATGGGAAGAGCAGGAGAGAAAGAGAGTGTCTTTGTGACGATGCAAACTAAGTTACTTCTCTTTATCCTTTCTAGCATATCTTTATTTACGTAATTTGGATATCAAAATAGTACGCTACATTCAAGAAGCGGTTTAACAAGTGCATTACAATGTATTAAAATGATATCTGGTGTTGTGTATTAGAAATTTCTAGCTATAAAACTTAGTTTTGTGTGAGCCTTCCTGCTCACAGACAATTAAACAATATTTGGTACTTTTGAGATCGTTGCTTATGATTACTCCTAGGTCCTTTTCTTCTCGTTTCGGGTAATTTGTTTCTAAACATCTTATATTTGTGTCTGCTATTGTTACATAATGCATCACTTTGCACTTGTCAACGTTGAAACTTATTATCCTTCGCATCTCTGACTAGTGTTGACCTATCCACATCACTCTGAATACTTTTCCCAAATTTCGCATCATCTACAAATTTTGGTATCTCAGATGTTAGCCCTATCTGCAGACTATTTATTTTTATTGTGAAGGGGACTGAACCAAGAACCGATTCCTGGGGAACTCCACTCTTTACGTCTAGCCTCTCAGACACTTCTCTTTTAAGTATCACTCAGTTTCTTATTTGTGAGCCAATCATTTATCTAGGTATGACACTTGTCTTCAACCACGCGCATTTATTTTGGCCAGCAATCTTCGATGGGGTGCCTTGTTGAATGTCTTTTAAAAAGCTATATATACTACATCTGTTGGAATTTTTCATTCCAGTTTTTTTTTCATATATAATAGAAAAATTCGAATAAGTTTGTCAGGAGTGATCAATTCCTACGGAATGTCTCTAATAATAGTCTTTATTTGTTAACCTAAAACTGACATTAAGCTAATGAGGTAATGTTACCAGGGTAACATTTGCTAGTTTCCAGCCAGTTGGCATCTTGCCATCTTCCAATGATTTGTTAAATATTACCGTTAGTAAGTGAATTGGTATCTACATTGTTTCATTACTGTGGCAAGTACTTCATCTGATCCGCTTCAAGTGTTAATATTCAGCTTCTCCGAGTATTTTAATATGTTATGACTGCTAATTTCGTTACGATTTAGTTTGTCAGACTCGGACTCTAAAAACATATTGTGGGGCCCTGGCAACGTTGGTATCTTGTTCATCTGTTAATACAGATACGAAGGCTGTGTTGAGTACTGAAGCCATACTTCGGTTGTTGCTTGCTATTCTACCGTTATCGCTAATTACGGCACATCCTTGCTTTTACCTTTTTTCCCTCACATATTAAATAATTCTTATGGACCCTTTTTTGTTGTTTTGAGCAATTCGTCTTCTAAATTCCTGTTTAGCATTTCTGATTCTTTTCACGCTTTCTCTTTGTAATCGTATGTGGTTAGTATGATCTTCGAGGTTATCAGTCAATTTATATTTCTTATAAGCGTTGCATTTTTTTCGTCTTTAATCTTAATTGACTTATCATCCAGTCTGGTTTTGTTTTATCATTTTCGCGTTTCATCTCTCTGGGTATGTTATCCCTCTCGATATTTATAATTTTTGTCTTACATGTATATCTGTATCAGTGGTTTGACCCTGTTTAATTTACTGACATCTCAGCAGCATTTATCAGAGCTGGATGCTCTTTAATCGGGAGCCATCATATTATTATTTTTGATCTCAAGGTTTGTGTGCAAAAGTTGGTAGAATGGCCGAACAAGAGCGACCTCTTGTGAATCCCTAATGCGAATTATTAATAAATTTGTGTTCATCATGGTGACTCCTGATTATATCTATCATTACTGATTCTATTAATTCGAACATATGAGGCCGTCGAGTGGGAAGTGAACTGTCTCTCCTTTTGTAAAATCACAGGACGTGTTCCACATTTCCGACACGATGCACGTTTGCAGTGATATGCTGACAATACTAGACAGCTGATCACTAAATTTCTTTTTGCATGTTTAAACACCCTCGAGCACAGTTCGTCGAGGCTCACGTACTTTGCCTCGGTCTACTTGTCTGAGAACCATATCTCTAGTAAAAGTGATATTTCCAAATTTTTTATTTAGTTTATTTATTTATGGAATTACATTTGTATCTTCATTCATAAAAGGACAGAAAATTATTGGAAAAATACTGAACACATTTCATTATCACGATTGATAAACTGTCGGAAAGTTATTTAGTAAGTGGACTTGTCCTACCTCAAATTTTTGTCCTATATACCTCGAGAAACTTCTGGTATTTGTCTTTGATTCGATTGTGAGAGACAAAAATGACAATCATGTGGAATCCTTTACTGATGATGTTTCACCAAAAGGTTTCCATATAACTACATTTGTCCGCCGCTACTAACGTGACAGTACCTCAAATCATTACCAATGCAACTTCTCTATGATTCGTTCGCATCCCATACCTTTTTCGCCTGTTTTAATATGAAGGTATTGGTCCATAAGGTGGCTTTCTCCTCCTGTGATACACACAGCAACGACCTTCTTCTCCCCAGATGTTTCAGTCTCCCTATTAATCCCTCTAGCCATTTTGTGTTTGGTATAACTTACAAAAATCTTAATAACGCCCATAGTCCTCTGGATATGAAATTTGCATTTGATAGAAATCTTCCTCCTTGTTGAATCACATTTTATATACCGTATTCATAACATGAATCAGAGTTAAAGTGTTGTTTCTGCTGATGAAAACCCTCACCTAGTACGCTGTCAAAATGTTGTCTGTGATCTCTGCATCTGAACTCTTGCCTGGCTTTCTTCCCTGATTCTCTCTCATTCACAACCTTATAATGGTCCAGAACTGACGAAAATTGAATTGTTGCAGTCACTGTATTACGACTTATTCTTCAAGTAATGCTAGCTGTATCCTGGACACGCTTCAAGTCTCAGGAGTTGGATGATGCTTTTGAAATTCAAGGTAAAAATGTATCCTTTATTCCATAATAGGACAATCCTACACTGTAAACGTTTCATTTTAATATGATATTCTGTTATTATTGTGTCTGACCAAGTAGCTGTGATATGAGAGCATCAACCCCTTACTACACGGGCTCCATCAGTCCCTTACTACACGGGCTCCATCAGTCCCTCACTACACGGGCTCCATCAGTCCCTCACTACACGGGCTCCATCAGTCCCTCACTACACGGGCTCCATCAGTCCCTCACTACACGGGTTGTATCAGTCCCTCGCTACACGGGCTCCATCAGTCCCTCACTACACTGGCTCCATCAGTCCCTCACTACATGGGCTCCATCAGTCCCTTACTACACGGGCTCCATCAGTCCCTCACTACACGGGCTCCATCAGTCCCTCACTACACGGGATCCATCAGTCCCTCACTACACGGGCTCCATCAGTCCCTCACTACACGGGCTCCATCAGTCCCTTACTACACGGGCTCCATCAGTCCCTCACTACACGGGTTCTATCAGTCCCTCACTACACGGGCTCCATCAGTCCCTCACTACACGGGCTCCATCAGTCCCTCACTACACGGGCTCCATCAGTCCCTCACTACACGGGCTCCATCAGTCCCTCACTACACGGGCTCCATCAGTCCCTCACTACACGGGCTCCATCAGTCCCTCACTACACGGGTTCCATCAGTCCCTTACTACATGGGCTCCATCAGTCCCTTACTACACGGGCTCCATAAGTCCCTCACTACACGGGCTCCATCAGTCCCTCACTACACGGGCTCCATCAGTCCCTCACTACACGGGCTCCATCAGTCCCTTACTACACGGGCTCCATCAGTCCCTCACTACACGGGCTCCATCAGTCCTTCACTACACGGGCTCCATCAGTCCCTCACTACACGGGCTCCATCAGTCCCTCACTACACGGGCTCCATCAGTCCCTCACTACACGGGCTCCATCAGTTCCTCACTACACGGGCTCCCTCAGTCCCTTACTACATGGGCTCCATCAGTCCCTTACTACATGGGGTCCATCAGTCCCTCACTACACGGGCTCCATCAGTCCCTTACTACATGGGCTCCATCAGTCCCTTACAACACGGGCTCCATCAGTCCCTCACTACACGGGCTCCATCAGTCCCTTACTACATGGGCTCCATCAGTCCCTTACTACACGGGCTCCATCAGTCCCTTACTACACGGGCTCCATCAGTCCCTCACTACACGGGCTCCATCAGTCCCTCACTACACTGGTTCCATCAGTCCCTCACTACACGGGCTCCATCAGTCCCTCACTACACGGGCTCCATCAGTCCCTCACTACACGGGCTCCATCAGTCCCTCACTACACGGGCTCCATCAGTCCCTCACTACACGGGTTGTATCAGTCCCTCGCTACACGGGCTCCATCAGTCCCTCACTACACTGGCTCCATCAGTCCCTCACTACATGGGCTCCATCAGTCCCTTACTACACGGGCTCCATCAGTCCCTCACTACACGGGCTCCATCAGTCCCTCACTACACGGGCTCCATCAGTCCCTCACTACACGGGCTCCATCAGTCCCTCACTACACGGGCTCCATCAGTCCCTTACTACACGGGCTCCATCAGTCCCTCACTACACGGGTTCTATCAGTCCCTCACTACACGGGCTCCATCAGTCCCTCACTACACGGGCTCCATCAGTCCCTCACTACACGGGCTCCATCAGTCCCTCACTACACGGGCTCCATCAGTCCCTCACTACACGGGCTCCATCAGTCCCTCACTACACGGGCTCCATCAGTCCCTCACTACACGGGTTCCATCAGTCCCTTACTACATGGGCTCCATCAGTCCCTCACTACACGGGCTCCATCAATCCCTCACTACACGGGCTCCATCAGTCCCTCACTACACGGGTTCCATCAGTCCCTCACTACACGGGATCCATCAGTCCCTCACTACACGGGCTCCATCAGTTCCTCACTACACGGGCTCCATCAGTCCCTTACTACACGGGCTCCATCAGTCCCTTACTACATGGGCTCCATCAGTCCCTTACTACATGGGCTCCATCAGTCCCTCACTACACGGGCTCCATCAGTTCCTCACTACACGGGCTCCATCAGTCCCTTACTACACGGGCTCCATCAGTCCCTCACTACACGGGCTCCATCAGTCCCTTACTACATGGGCTCCATCAGTCCCTTACAACACGGGCTCCATCAGTCCCTCACTACACGGGCTCCATCAGTCCCTTACTACATGGGCTCCATCAGTCCCTTACTACACGGGCTCCATCAGTCCCTTACTACACGGGCTCCATCAGTCCCTCACTACACGGGCTCCATCAGTCCCTCACTACACTGGTTCCATCAGTCCCTCACTACACGGGCTCCATCAGTCCCTCACTACACTGGTTCCATCAGTCCCTTACTACACTGGCTCCATCAGTCCCTTACTACACGGGCTCCATCAGTTCTTTACTACACTAGCTCCATCAGTCCCTCACTACACTGGCTCCATCAGTCCCTCACTACACGGGCTCCTTCAGTCCTCACTACACTGGCTCCATCAGTCCCTCACTACACTGGCTCCATCAGTCCCTCACTACACTGGCTCCATCAGTCCCTCGCTACACTGGCTCCATCAGTCCCTCACTACACGGGCTCCTTCAGTCCCTCACTACACTGGCTCCATCAGTCCCTCACTACACGGGCTCCTTCAGTCCCTCACTACACTGGCTGCATCAGTCCCTCACTACACAGGCTCCATTAGTCCTTCACTACACGGGTTCCATCAGCCCTTCACTACACGGGCTCCATCAGTCCCTCACTACACGGCCTCCATCAGTCCCTTACTACACGGGCTCCATCAGTCCCTCACTACACTGGCTCCATCAGTCCCTTACTACACGGGATCCATCAGTCCCTCACTACACGGGCTCCATCAGTCCCTCACTACACGGGCTCCATCAGTCCCTCACTACACGGGTTGTATCAGTCCCTCGCTACACGGGCTCCATCAGTCCCTCACTACACTGGCTCCATCAGTCCCTCACTACATGGGCTCCATCAGTCCCTTACTACACGGGCTCCATCAGTCCCTCACTACACGGGCTCCATCAGTCCCTCACTACACGGGCTCCATCAGTCCCTCACTACACGGGCTCCATCAGTCCCTCACTACACGGGCTCCATCAGTCCCTTACTACACGGGCTCCATCAGTCCCTCACTACACGGGTTCCATCAGTCCCTCACTACACGGGCTCCATCAGTCCCTCACTACACGGGCTCCATCAGTCCCTCACTACACGGGCTCCATCAGTCCCTCACTACACGGGCTCCATCAGTCCCTCACTACACGGGCTCCATCAGTCCCTCACTACACGGGCTCCATCAGTCCCTCACTACACGGGTTCCATCAGTCCCTTACTACATGGGCTCCATCAGTCCCTTACTACACGGGCTCCATCAGTCCCTCACTACACGGGCTCCATCAGTCCCTCACTACACGGGCTCCATCAGTCCCTCACTACACGGGCTCCATCAGTCCCTTACTACACGGGCTCCATCAGTCCCTCACTACACGGGCTCCATCAGTCCCTCACTACACGGGCTCCATCAGTCCCTCACTACACGGGCTCCATCAGTCCCTCACTACACGGGCTCCATCAGTCCCTCACTACACGGGCTCCATCAGTTCCTCACTACACGGGCTCCATCAGTCCCTTACTACATGGGCTCCATCAGTCCCTTACTACATGGGCTCCATCAGTCCCTCACTACACGGGCTCCATCAGTCCCTTACTACATGGGCTCCATCAGTCCCTTACAACACGGGCTCCATCAGTCCCTCACTACACGGGCTCCATCAGTCCCTTACTACATGGGCTCCATCAGTCCCTTACTACACGGGCTCCATCAGTCCCTTACTACACGGGCTCCATCAGTCCCTCACTACACGGGCTCCATCAGTCCCTCACTACACTGGTTCCATCAGTCCCTCACTACACGGGCTCCATCAGTCCCTCACTACACTGGTTCCATCAGTCCCTTACTACACTGGCTCCATCAGTCCCTTACTACACGGGCTCCATCAGTTCTTTACTACACTAGCTCCATCAGTCCCTCACTACACTGGCTCCATCAGTCCCTCACTACACGGGCTCCTTCAGTCCTCACTACACTGGCTCCATCAGTCCCTCACTACACTGGCTCCATCAGTCCCTCACTACACTGGCTCCATCAGTCCCTCGCTACACTGGCTCCATCAGTCCCTCACTACACGGGCTCCTTCAGTCCCTCACTACACTGGCTCCATCAGTCCCTCACTACACGGGCTCCTTCAGTCCCTCACTACACTGGCTGCATCAGTCCCTCACTACACAGGCTCCATTAGTCCTTCACTACACGGGTTCCATCAGCCCTTCACTACACGGGCTCCATCAGTCCCTCACTACACGGCCTCCATCAGTCCCTTACTACACGGGCTCCATCAGTCCCTCACTACACTGGCTCCATCAGTCCCTTACTACACGGGATCCATCAGTCCCTCACTACACTGGCTCCATCAGTCCCTTACTACACTGGCTCCATGAGTCCCTCACTACATGGGCTCCATCAGTCCCTCACTACACGGGCTCCATCAGTCCCTCACTACACTGGCTCCATCAGTCCCTCACTACACTGGCTCCATCAGTCCCTCACTACATTGGCTCCATCAGTCCCTCACTACATGGGCTCCATCAGTCCCTCACTACACTGGCTCCATCAGTCCCTCACTACACGGGCTCCTTCAGCCCCTCACTACACTGGCTCCATCAGTCCCTCACTACATGGGCTCCATCAGTCCCTCACTACACTGGCTCCATCAGTCCCTCGCTACACTGGCTCCATCAGTCCCTCACTACATGGGCTCCATCAGTCCCTCACTACACTGGCTCCATCAGTCCCTCACTACACGGGCTCCTTCAGTCCCTCACTACACTGGCTCCATCAGTCCCTCACTACATGGGCTCCATCAGTCCCTCACTACACTGGCTCCATCAGTCCCTCGCTACACTGGCTCCATCAGTCCCTCACTACACGGGCACCTTCAGTCCCTCACTACACTGGCTCCATCAGTCCCTCGCTACACTGGCTCCATCAGTCCCTCACTACATGGGCTCCATCAGTCCCTCGCTACACTGGCTCCATCAGTCCCTCACTACACGGGCTCCATCAGTCCCTCACTACACTGGCTCCATCAGTCCCTCACTACACTGGCTCCATCAGTCCCTCACTACACGGGCTCCTTCACTTACAGATATTAGTCCTAGACACTCACCTCAGGTCACGACCAAACAGGTTACTACGAACCTCACCAGCGAGTGACAATATTCTCCGTCATGCTGCATTACTGAAACACAAAGCACGAAAATGCTATCCCGTGCTGTGCGTGGACTTTCTTATTTCCTTCGTCTTTCTCCTCCCATTTACTTCTTAATTCCAACCCTTTCTTTCTCTCCTTTTTCTCTGGTTTCTCTCTTCCTCCTCTTTATCTCTCATAAACAGCTTTTAGAGTCTCGTCCTGCCATTTATTTATCCCTGCATGACTTTCAATATCTCATTCTAGTATCATTTAACAGTTGGTAAGCGCCCAGGCACTGCACTGTCACATTCACTGTCGTACTATATCACACACCAAGCGGTGATGTGATTCCTTGGAAAGCACGAAGCGACACGATGTTAATACACCGTAAAATATGTTTTTGGAGTTCAATATGACTTGGATTTTGCAATACTGCTAATCAAGCATTTCTGGTTTGTTTTACTTTAGTTTCTAAATTCCCTTGAAGCTACCGATGACTTCCAAAAGAAACACTTAAATTTACACAATGTAAGCACTAGGTCCCCGCGACCCCGGCAATCTTGCAATCAACATAATTATTATCTTGTCATTTTAGTTAATTTTAATATAAAATATTCAGATCGTTTTCATATTGATAAAAGATGACGTGATCACTACAACAAGGATTTTCTGACCACGGATATCCCATTTCTTGAACAGCACGCTCAGGACAGTAGCAGAATCCACCAGCTTATCCCAGGAATAGCAATGGATGTCACCTGAGTGCTGGTAGGTAGCAGCATACCTGCAAGTACCAACATACCTGCAAGTACAAAAGAAAATGCGTTAAGTAACATGCAATGATATGACAGATAATCGAAACTAAATAATCAAGAAAATAGACCAAGCAATAACTGATCACAATATGAAAATATCACAAACATTACGCACATGGATATATTACATACGTGTTGGAATTAAACCAGCTAGTTATTTATACACATGTTAGCATAGTGAAAATTATGGAGAGTGAGAGACAACCAGAAACAAGAGAGAACTTACAAGAAAACACCTTTATGGTGAGTGTCGCACGGATCTTGCTGGAGGCATACACAAACCACAGCACGTCACCAGTGTACCCAAGACTGACAAACTTAAAGATCTGTCGCCTCTCACCAAAACAAAGATTCCTCCAAGACACAGTACATTACATATGTTACACTAATCATAAGCGCATGCACCATCAGCATGAGATCTGAGCACTGACCAAACATGCAGAAGCTAAAGAACGCCCAGATTATTGGAAGCAGATTAGCTCAAAATATGGAGACAGGCGCTATGAGGAATGTGTCAGGAACTGAGCCTCACATCTTTGGAATAACGAAGGACCTCGAGAGGCATAATCACAACGTACAAAATATTTAAGAGACATAGACAGGAACAGAGGGAGAGACTCACAATAGACTCCTAACCCATTATGTCAAAACAACATTCCCGAACATGAAATATTCTATCCCATAACATATCAAAATTGCATCTGAACGTAACAGATAAGTAATTAACCAGCAGATTAAGAAACCGAAATTCTATGCCAAAACTTTAATCAAAGAAATATATGGCAAACAGGAATAAATTTTAAATACTAGAGACATTAAACATAAGAGAGCAAGCACCCACAAGACACTTCAATAATATTCCAAGACGATGACATTAATAGCTATAATACTGAGTGAGAACGTATTTACAAATTATATACAAACCCAATATCCTTGCGTCGATAGCATTGCATCAGAACATAATTTCGTTAATCTCAGAAGATCAGTGGTGACGTAAGACAAGTGCTGCCCTTGTTCTCAGGTCACTGGTTTCCTAGATGAGGGTTTTTAAGTTAGGTTTCATCAAAAATTAATTTTTTTACATCACTGTCAATTAAAAATATATCGGTAAAATTTTTGGATGAAAAATTCAGTTTTTATGGAAGTTCGGCCTATTCGGCAATTTCAGTATATACAAGACAAGCCACGTATGTCCTTCGATAGTGGGTACAACATCTAGCTTGCTGGATGCACCATTGTTAAGGATTGTGTGGTCTAGTGGTCTAAAGCGTCATGCCTTCTCTCTCACCATGTGACGGCCAAAACGGCACGGGTTCGACTCCTTGGCTAATGCAGTGTTGTTATTGATCAATACCACTTACCATAACTGCTTACCATAACAAGATGAGCGTTGCTATTTAAGCCAAGATCGCAAGTTTTACGTATTCGGCACGAGGAGGTTTTGTGTGCGAGGGGCTTGGACTTCCAGCAGGCATGCGTGAGCGTGTTTGATAGGAGTGAATGGAGACAAATGGTTTTTAATACTTGACGTGCTGTTGGAGTGTGAGCAAAGTAACATTTATGAAGGGATTCAGGGAAACCGGCAGGCCGGACTTGAGTCCTGGAGATGGGAAGTACAGTGCCTGCACTCTGAAGGTGGGGTGTTAATGTTGCAGTTTAAAAACTGTAGTGTAAAGCACCCTTCTGGCAAGACAGTGATGGAGTGAATGATGGTGAAAGTTTTTCTTTTTCGGGCCACCCTGCCTTGGTGGGAATCGGCCGGTGTGATAATAATAAATATAAAAATATATATATATATATATATATATATATATATATATATATATATATATATATATATATATATATATATGTCGTGCCGAATAGGCAGAACTTACGATCTTGGCTTAAATAGCAACGCTCATCCTGCCATATAGGACAAGTGAAAATTTGTTTATGCAATAATTTCGCCAAAATCATTCTGAACCTAACGAAAAAATATATTTCACTGTGTTTGTTTAGTATTAAATTATTGTAAACAAATCTAAAATATATTTAGTTGGGTTAGGCTAAAATAAATTGCGCTTGTTATAATAAGGTTAGGTAAGTTTTCTAAGTTACTTTTGGTGCAAAATTATAAATTTTTACATCAACATTAATGAAAAAATATATCTTTAAACGTATAAGAGAAAATTTTAGAAAGGACTTAATTTTAAACGAGTTCTTGTTAATTGACCAGTTTTACCTATTCGGCACGACATATATATATATATATATATATATATATATATATATATATATATATATATATATATATATATATATATATATATATATATATATATATATATGTCGTGCCGAATACGTAAAACTTGCGATCTTGGCTTAAATAGCAACGCTCATCTTGTTATGGTAAGCAGCAACCTTAACCCAAGACAGCAGTGCCTAAGCGTACGTAACAAAGCAAACAGATTACTGGGATTTATATCCAGAAGTGTAAGCAACAGAAGTCCACCGGTTATTTTACAGCTATATACAGCATTAGTAAGGCCTCACCTAGATTACGCAGCTCAGTTCTGGTCTCCATATTACAGAATGGATATAAATTCGTTAGAAAATATCCAGCGTAGAATGACCAAATTAATACATAGCATTAGAAATCTTCCGTACGAAGAACGATTGAAGACTCTTAAACTACATGCACTTGTAAGACGAAGAATGAGGGGAGACATGATCGAAGTGTATAAGTGGAAGATGGGTATTAACAAAGGGGATATAAATAAGGTTTTGAGGATATCACTTCAAGAAAGAACCCGCAATAATGGATTCAAATAAGATAAGTTTAGATTTCGAAAGGATATAGGAAAGTATTGGTTTGGAAATAGGGTAGTTGATGAATGGAACAGTCTGCCTAGTAGGGTTATTGAAGCTAAAACTTTGGATAGTTTCAAACTTCGGTTAGATAAATACATGAGTGAGAGGGGTTGGATTTGAGTGGGACTTGCATAATGAGTAAATAGAATCATCAAAACTTATTTCTTGGGTAGCATTGTAAATTGGGTTGGGCAAATATTTTGTTAGTGGGAAGGATTGTTAAGGACCTGCCTAGTATGGGCCAACAGGCCTGCTGCAGTGTTCCTCCTTTCTTATGTTCTTATAAGACAAACGAAACTTTGTGTATGCAATTACTTCGCGAAAACCATTCTGAACTTAACGAAAAAAATATATTCCACTGTGTTTGCTTAGTATTAAATTATTGTAAACGTATCTAAAATATATTTAGTTGGATTAGGCTAAAATAAATTGTGCTTGTTATAATAAGGTTAGGTAAGTTTTCTAAGATTCTTTTGGCGCAAAATTATAAATTTTTACATTAACATTAATGAAAAAATATATCTTTAATCCTATAAGATAAAATTTTAGAAACGACTTAATTTTAAATGAGTTCTTGCTAATATATATATATATATATATATATATATATATATATATATATATATATATATATATATATATGCAAGGAATTCGCAAGAGCAGGCGAAATATACACAGACACTGATCTCTGGCTGAAGGAGACTCGAACCTACGAACCTTGGAACAAGGTACGCAGTGCTTTACCAATCTACCCACACTGGACAATACCTTGGAGTCCAGCTTGCGCTAGACTTTGATCCAAGGCAGGCAGCTTTCAGGGAGAAGGCTTACAGCTTTTCATCTCATCCCCTGCATGCATCAGCCTTACTAGATATTAACAATGCAAGGAATTCGCAAGAGCAGGCGAAATATACACAAACACTGATCTCTGGCTGAAGGAGACTCGAGCCTACGAACCTTGGAACAAGGTATGCAGTGCTTTACCAATCTACCCACACTGGACAATACCTTGGAGTCCAGCTTGCGAATTCCTTGCATTGTTAATATCTCTAGTAAGGCTGATGCATGCAGGGGATGAGATGAAATAGCTGTAAGCCTTCTCCCTGAAAGCTGGCTGCCTTGGATCAAAGTCTAGCGCAAGCTGGACTCCAAGGTATTATCCAGTGTGGGTAGATTGGTAAAGCACTGCGTACCTTGTTCCAAGGTTCGTAAGTTCGAGTCTCCTTCAGCCAGAGATCAGTGTTTGTGTATATTTCGTCTGCTCTTGCGAATTCTTTGCATTGTTAATATCTCTAGTAAGGCTGATGCATGCAGGGGATGAGATAAAAAGCTGTAAGCCTTCTCCCTGAAAGCTGGTTGCCTTGGATCAAAGTCTAGCGCAAGCTGGACTCCAAGGTATTGTCCAGTGTGGGTAGACTGGTAAAGCACTGCGTACCTTGTTCCAAGTTCGTAGGTTCGAGTCTCCTTCAGCCAGAGATCAGTGTTTATATATATATATATATATATATATATATATATATATATATATATATATATATATATATATATATATATATATATATATATATAAGATTGGATATCGGACTGGAGTGAAGGAGTATGGATAAAGTCAGTGTATTCAGATATTTGGAAGTGGTCATGTCAACAGATGGGTCTAGGAGAGACGAGGTGAATCACAGAACTGATAGGGGAAAAAGGTAAGTGGTACACCGAGGAGTCTGTGGAGACAAAGAATGTTATCCATGGAAGAAGAGAGGAATGTATGAGAGTATAATTATACCAGTGCTCTTATAAGGGAGTGAAGCATGGGTGGTGAATGTTGCAACAAGGAGAAGCCTGGAGGCAGTGGAGATGTCGTGTCTGAGGGCAATGTGGGATGTGAATATAATGCAGAGAATCCGTAGTCTGGAAATTAGGAGGTGTGGGGTTACTAAAATAATTATTTAGAGGGCTGAGAAGGGGGGTGTTGAGGTGGTTCGGACACTCAGCGAGGGTGGAACGAAACAGAATGACAGAGAACAATGGGCAATGGCAAGGGATGCCATTGCCCATTCAGTCCAGCTGGAGAAGGGTGCTACTGTTCCTTCAGTTCATCCGAAGAAGGGTGCCAGTTTCTGTTCGGTTCAACTAAAGAGGAGTGTCATTGCCCTTTTCAGTTCAACTGCGAAAGTGTACTAATGCCCATTCAGTTCAGTCAGAAATGGGAGCTAATTGTCCTTCAGTTGATTGGAAGAAGGAATGGAATCGAGGATGGCAGTCAATTCCCCTTCAGTTAAACTCAAGAAGTGTGCCAGTGACCTTTCAGCGCCAGTTAGATGTGGACTGTCGCTTTTTTTTTTGTAAACACAAATGGCTTGGTCATGTACAACTTCGTTTAGTTCTTGTTTGGGACACGGTTGCTAAATTTTGCGTCATTTGGAAAAAAATCGGATAAATACATGGGTGTTTTTTATATTGGCCTGATATAGGCCGCATCATTCATTCTGAGGAGGATAGCAATGAACTTCAGGGGGATTTGGACAAATTAATGTCTTGGTCTGAAAAATGGCAGATAAAGTTCAATGTGGATAAATGAAAGGTACTAGTCCTTGGTAATGAAAATAACCCTCGAAGCTATAAACTAGGTGAAGTAAAGCTTCATCATGCAGAATGTGAAAGGGACTCGGGAGTCATGGTAAGCAGAAACATGAAGCCAAGACAGCAGTGTCTAAGTGTGCACAACAAGGCTAACAGATTACTTGGATTTATCTCAAAAAGTATAAGTAACTGAAGTCCAAAAGTTATTTTACAGCTCTATACATCACTAGTGCGGCCTCATTTAGATTATGCAGCTCAGTGTTGGTCCCCTTACTACAGGATGGATATAGACTCATTAGAGAACATACAGAGAAGAATGACTAAAATGATTTACTGTGTAAGGAATCTCCCGAATAAAGATAGACTTAAAGCCTTAAATCTGCACTCTCTGGAGAGACGTAGAATGAGGGGAGATATCATTGAAGTGTATAAGTGGATGACGGGCATAAACAAGAGAGATATTAATAAAGTTCTGAGGGTGTCAAACCAGGTAAGAACCAGAAACAAAGGATTTAAGTTGGATAAATTTAGATTTAGAAAGGACATACGTAAGTACTGGTTTTCCAACAGAGTTGTAGATGCGTGGAACAATCTTCTCAGTAGGGTGATAGAGGGAGGGGCTGGGTTTGATTGGTGTCATTGGGTACGGGAGTTATTTCTTGGATAGCTTTAGGTAGAGGTCGTTTTGATAAGGACCTGCCTTGTATGGGCCAGTAGGCCTTCTGCAGTGTTCCTCCATTCTTATGTTCTTATTTTCTTAAATCTGCAGTGGCAGGAAGGCGGGGTAGGGGTCGGCCTAGGAAATGTTGGAGGGAGAGGGTAAACGAGGTTTTGTGTGCAAGGAGCTCGGACTTCCAGCAAACGTGTGTGAACGTGTTAGACAGGAGCAAATGAAGACAAATGATTTTTAGGACTTGATGTGCTGTTGGAGTGTGAGCAAAGTAATATTTATGAAGGGATTCAGGGAAACCGGCAAGCTGGACTTGAGTCCTGGAGGTGGGAAATACAGTTCCTGCGCTCTGAAGGAGGGGTGTTAATATGTTGCGATTTTTAATTGCAATGCAAGCGCGCCTCGGACAAGACCGTGATGAAGTGAATAATGATGAAAATGTTTCTTCTTTTTGGGATCACCTGCCTCGGTTTCCACTTCCCCTACCACCCCATCTTTTCATATTTTTTTTTTACCAATAGGAATATTTTATTACATAATATGGTACAGAAGATTTAAGAGATACATTGTTGATATAAAGATGGCATATACGGTACATGTTGTTACGTGTGTATCACCGATTATAAGGCGAAAATCTCATCCAGCTCCTCAGAGCTGGGGCGTGTGCCCAAAATACAGCAGGCATTACCCCTTTGAACAGCCGCACTGAGCTGCTGGAACAGAAAACTAGCTGTCCTGGGATCCCTAGTTACCCTGATGTGTCTTTTTCCCAGCTCCTTCAGGAACTTAGATGCACTCCTTCCCCATGAGCCAAGGGTCTCTGAGCCTATGGGAACAAACATATAATGATGGGCAAGTTTTCCATATTTTCTAGACTTTTGGGACTCCCTGAAGCTGGCAGCTGCCCCTTCTTCCTCCCTGGTGTATTGGAGATAGGTATCAGCCAAGGTAGATGCACATATATAGTCCCACACCACCTGCTTCCCGTCTGTCCAGGCTTGAAGGGTGATACCATCTGGACGCTTCTGGCTGCCATCAGATCTGCATAGCTAAGGTGGCTCCTTTACTGCTCGGCATCCGGCTGTTGTGAGGCTCCTCTTGATAATGTATTAACCTCCTCATGTCTTGCAATCTTTCCCTCGGATTTACGGCACACAAGACCATGGTACCCGAATCGGTATGCTGCTTCACTGCCACAAATACACCTGTGTTCGACGGCAATAGGGGCGGCAAATCGAAGGGCAACACCGATGTGGATGGTCTGTGGGTCGAGGCGTGTGCCAAGGCTGGAGTTGGGAACAGCCAACAGAAAGTCCCCTGCATGAGGGGCTCTCACTGCCAGGAGGCAGGCTCTATCCTTCCCTGACACACTCTGAAGCATTGTTGAGGCTATATTTTCCACTATTGGACCATACCAGTGCGAATGTTTGTAGTTGTTGGGGGGAGCAGGTCTGGTTTCAGAGCCCGTTAGATTATCACAGATCATGGTTCCGTCAATGAACTTTTGGTCCTGGACTCCAATCTTGTCCCTAAGATGTTCAGGAAGAATCGCTGCAACAAGCTCTCTGGATGCAATACATGAGGACAGAAAAGCAGGTAGCGCAATCTGTGATGACTTGCGGACACCAATGCCTCCTAGTCTGACTGGAAGCGTAGCTTGGTTCCACTGCCCGTCTTCTAGAGTAAGGTTAAGTACTTTCGTAAAAATCTGCCTCAGGATACTGTCATATTCGTGCAGTATAGGGTTATCATATGAAGGTGCACATCTTAGGAAATATGTTAACCTGGGCAGACTCAAGCACTTTGTGAGAAGGTACAAGGCATCGTGGGTGTTCAGATTGCCTATTCGTTGTTCCATTCTCCTTAAATCTTCCAATTTCTTCCTGAGAATTGTGTCAATGGCATGGCATTGCTTCCCAGAGGTGCTCCTAGCAAGACACTATTTGTGGGGGCAATGACTGCTGCTCCTGGTAGTTTTGATCTCGCTGCATTTATCACTTGTTGACTGACTGAGATGATTTCACATTTGGATGGATTCAGGATGAGACCCATTTCCTGTCCTCGTGTCTTTACCTGTGTAAGATCATGTAGGAGGGACTCCTTTGTACCTGCTAGTATGCTATCATCTAGGAACCAGATGTTTAGCCCGCTGGTCAGTCTGACTGTGATTTCCCTAACTGCTATACAGAAGAGAAATGGTGCAAGAGGATCTCCTTGTTGGACACCCTCCGATGATGTGATTTCATGCTCTCCAAAGAGAAGCATTGATTCCTTGCTATACCCAGCTGAAACAAAAGGGAAGAGACCAGGGAAATGTTCTTGTACTGCTGCTAATACCACGTCTCTTTTTAGGAGATTGAATGCATTCTTGAAATCTAATTTTACCACTGCATTGTCCTCAGGCAGGTTGTTGATATACGCCCTTGTTGCATGAACCGCTGCTTCACTTCCTTGAGAGACCCCAAAGCCAAGCTGGTTTGGTTGAAGCATCATGGCTGCCTGTGCACGAATACTTCCCACAACAGCAGCTTTGGATACGAGATGGCGTAACGTGTTGCCTACTGCAACTGGCCGAATTCCTCTATCCTTTTTAAGTGCACAAAGTGTTGCACCAAAAAAGAAAGGTCTAATTTCATCAGGAATCAGACCAGCCAAGGAATTGTTGACGAACCTTGTGATCTCTGAAAGCAGTGTCTCTGCAATTTCCCAAATAATTGGATTAACCATTTCCTTTAAATACTGTGGCCTTATTCCAGTGTAACCCCCAGCAGAGCCAGATGGGAACGACATTATTGCTTTGTAAATGTCTGAGTCTTCCACAATCAATGGTTCCACAGTGGGGACAGAGGTGTTGGAACTGTTGGTGTCCCTGGTTTCCTTGGCAGGGTGCTTTCCTCTAAGTGCTTCAGCCGTGTCGGCATCCCTGGGAGCAACTATCTTCACTGGTAATAATTCTAAGTGCAATAAAGTTGGTAGAATTACCGACAATATGTAAAGTAAAAGGACACAAGTGCAACTAATGTGACATTTATTGTGGCAACGTTTCGCTCTCCAGGAGCTCCTGGAGAGCGAAACGTTGGCACAATAAATGTCACATTAGTTGCACTTGTGTCCTTTTACTTTACAATTCTAAGTGCCCCCACTGTGTTGCTCTCTCCAATTTTCTTGCTCACCTGGACTCTGACTTTTTCACTGTCAGTGGAGTGAGTGGGGGGTTCTGCCTCTCCCTTTTTTGTGTTGACTGGCAAGACGAATGAGGTTATCAGCTCTAGGAAAATCTCTTAAGGATTTAATTATCATTGAGGCTAGCCTCTTTCCCCTTCTTTCCAGCACAGCTAAGCAGACATTGCCAAAAAGTAGCAAGTTGTGCCATGCCTTGATGGTTGGTGGAGAATTTAAGATAGTGGAACCATCGTTTACTTTTTTCAGGAGGTATGTCAGTTTCCCAGCTGCGTGTGGACGGGCTGCTTTGGGAATATGTGTGAGTGTCCTGGTACCTGTTGCTTTAATTGCTTCCAAAATATTGTCTGATGAGATGAGATCTGTTGGAGGGGGTTCAGGTGCCTGAGGTGGCTCTGGATCATCACTTTCCACAGGAGGACATCCTGAACCAGGGCAACTACTGTGTTTACATAAGAACATAAGAAAGGAGGAACACTGCAGCAGGCCTGTTGGCCCATACTAGGCAGGTCCTTTACAATTCATCCCACTAACAAACATTTGACCAACCCAATTTTCAATACCACCCAAGAAACAAGCTCCGATGCGCAAGTCCCTCTCAAATCCAACCCCTCCCACTCATGTACTTATCCAACCTAAATTTGAAACTACCCAAAGCCTCAATAACCCAACTAGGTAGACTGTTCCACTCATCAACTACCCTATTTCCAAACCAATACTTTCCTATGTCCTTTCTAAATCTAAACTTATCTAATTTAAATCCATTACTGCGGGTTCTCTCTTGGAGAGATATCCTCAAGACCTTGTTAATATCCCCTTTATTAATACCTATCTTCCACTTATACACTTCGATCAGGTCTCCCCTCGTTCTTCATAAGAAAGATTTCTAATGCTATGTATTAATTTAGTCATCCTACACTGAATGTTTTCTAACGAATTTATGTCCATTCTGTAATATGGAGACCAGAATTGAGCTGCATAATCTAGGTGAGGCCTTACTAATGATGTATAAAGCTGTAGTATGACCTCTGGACTTCTGTTGATACACTTCTTGATATAAATCCCAATAATCTATTTGCCTTATAACGTACGCTTAGGCATTGCTGTCTTGGTTTAAGGTTGCTGCTTACCATAACCCCCAAATCCTTTTCGCAATCTGTATGGCTAAGTTCTACATTATTTAACTTATAAGTGCTAGGGTTATGGACACTCCCGAGCTTCAGAACCTTGCATTTATCTATATTGAACTGCATCTGCCACTTTTCTGTCCAAGAATAGAGTTTGTCTAACTCCTCCTGAAGTTCCCTAACATCTACGTTTGAATCAATTATCCTACCTATCTTTGTGTCATCGGCGAATTTGCTCATATCACTAGTAATTCCTTCATCAAGATCATTGATATATATTATAAACAACAACCGGCCCAAGACTGATCCCTGTGGAACGCCACTTGGAGGAAACCATTAGAGTTGAGACAACAAAGCTGTAAGCATGACCGACGCTTACCTCTCCTAGTATTGCCAGCCGTGCCATTTCCATGGCTGCTTGCTTCCTCCTGGTTGGCATCCATCTGCTAGACTAGACAATAGGAGTGGAGTATGACATGCTGGGTGGGTATGGTGCGTGGAAGGTAGTGAATTTGACCGTGGTGGCCTGGTGGAGTTTGAGGGGCTGGTGAGGGGCTGGGAGGGGAAGGGGAAAACTTCTCCTGGGAATTGGGTGGGGGAGGCGCTGGTATTTAGGTGGGGGAGGCGCAGGTTGTTGAGTGGGGTTATGTATGTATATATATATATATATATATATATATATATATATATATATATATATATATATATATATATATATATATATATATATATATATATAATATATATATATATATATATATATATATATATATATATATATATATATATATATATATATATATATATATATATAATTATATATATATATCAATGAAATCAAGAAAAAAATGATTCTGAATCATTAACACAACTGCGGCTAGCCGAAATTAGATCCTGCGTTACGCATCACTCTAGCCTCAGGTCCAACAATTCTCAAACACCAGGCATCCAGTAGGACTGGATGTGTTTCAATGATGCGAGAACATATGCAGTTCTGCTAATTATTCAAAATCACTTGTTTCGTGATTTCAGTTATATACAATCTGCTCGTGAAGGTTGGTACTCAACGGAACTGGACTGAAATTAGTCTCTGAGTTCACCACGGCTACGTGTGTTGTCGCATCAAGGAAACACATCCAGTCCTATTGGATGCCTAGTGTTTGAGAGAGAGAGAGAGGGAGGGGAAGAGAGAAAGAGAAAGAGAGAGAGAGAGAGAGAGAGAGAGAGAGAGAGAGAGAGAGAGAGAGAGAGAGAGAGAGAGAGAGAGAGAGAGAGAGAGAAAGAGAGAGATAGTTTGTGAGAAAAGCCTCCAGAAATTGAAAAAAAAATAGAATGTTCACAGCGATTTTCAAAAAATTATCGTATGTTTTGTTTATTAAAACGATCTGTGTTGAATAAGAAAATTCGACCTGGTACACATTAGTTCACAGGTTCCCTCCTCTCCCCCTTTTATATATTCATGTCGGTCTTTGGTTGTCTTTATCTTGCTGCTTTGCTGCCAGCTTGGCTAGGCATGAAGCCTACTGCCCAATCCAGTCCAGTACAGCCGAGCTCAACCCAGCCAAAACAGCAGCGATCAAAATCGGACCACGTCACAGAGCCATTAATCAAAAGCCAATGAAAAGACTGATCCTATGGAGGGGGGGCACTACCCTCCCCTCCTACTACCCCACCAACACAATGTCCCTGACTGATAAATCACTTGTCTCAGTCCCCCTATACAGCCTCTTTACCGAGTGACCAAACTCAACATATCACACGTCACTAAAATTTGGGGCAATGAGAATGGTATAATAGGTATTATACCATTCTCTAATACGTAATACACTAGCATATCATTCACTAGTGCACCATATATTATCATATATTAATAAACTAGTCTAATATATAATAAACTATCATATACTAATAAACCGTACACTAATATCTCTTGCTCGTGAATCTACTTCACCAGCAAGAGATATTAGTGCCTGAACACAAAAGCAACTGATAAAGTATTTATTACGGCTACGTTTTGCTCACCAGGAACTTATCAAGCCAATATAAACGATACAATGTTACTTTCGAAAGGAACAATGTCTTGAGAGGGGTGTTAATCGAATGACTCGTCACTGACTCCCTCTACTGGTAAGGGTACCATTAACACCCCAGTCACGGGAGACCTGGTGATTCCTGGACACGTTGATAAATTAGACACATGTGCAACTCTTGGGTATCATTGAACAAATGTGACACCACCTACCACTGCTGCACCTCTCCTGCCTACGGTTTATAAGCTTCTCCGCACTTATGCCGTATTCTATTCAAGATTGATGGACTGACCACATCGACTCAAGGTTGAGGGACTGATTACCTCATTCTCCTCCTGTTCTTCAAGATTCTCCTTTGTATGGACTGATGAAGCCACTGTGTGGCGAAACGTTTCCTCAATAAAGATACCCAAGAGTTGCACATGTATCTAATTTATCAACATACTACTATATAGAAAGCCGTTGGTTATGCAGAGCATTTCGGGCAAATTAGGTCAGTTTTGTCCCAGGATGCAACCCACACCAGTCAACTAACTCCCAGGTTCCCATTTTATTGATGGGGAACATAGACAACTGGTGTAAAGAAACACGCCCAATGTTTCTACCCTCGCTGGGAATCGAGCCCAGACGCTCGCCGTGTGAAGCGAGAGCTTTAGCCACCAGACCACGGGGCACCGTGAAATTTGTTAGTGTTGCGTAACTGGTGTCTTCAGGCTGGTTTCAGCTTCCCTTTATCCCCCCCCCTCTCTCTCTCTCTTCGAAAAAAAATATATATATATATATACCCGCCCAACTCCCTTACCTTCCCTCTGCCTTCTTCTGACTTCTCGTTCATCATCGAGATTCCTCCCTTTAAACTATTAACTTTGACCTAAATTAATATTTCTCTATCTTTTCCTTTATCATCCTCCATGGCGACCGTAACCATCGCCCTCTCCCTTATTATAATTAATCCGTTTTCCTTTCCTCCTCGTTCCTTCCTAATTCCTTTCCTTACTCATTATTTTGCCTTCACTTTCCTTTTCTTTCTCTCTATCATCATTTTCTATTTTCTCACCTCTTCGCCGTCTCCTGCTCTTCAACAACAGAAAATAATCCGCTTCCGTAGGGCATACTCCCTTTATCGTTAGGTAATAGTATCAGAGTTACAGTCTTCATTCACAGGACTATAATTAACGGAGCGCTGACAGCGAGTGCATTGTGGGGCTGCCACACACATGCCGTACGCAATGCGGTACACACCAGTAGAAAGAGGGAACGTAGGGGAAAAGAAGAAAGGGGAGAAGAAAGAGGGTAAAAACTGTAGGAAAGTTTGCGAGAAAAACAGGGAAGCGAAGTGATGAAAGGAGCGCAAAGGGAAAAGGTGAATCAATGGAAGAAGGGGAAATAGGGAAGATATGAATGAAGTGAGTGAATATAGGAAAGAACACCAGAGACTAGATCAGGAAATAGAACAGGCGGGGATACAAGGCGGTGCTCCAGGGGGTCAAGAATTACCTAAAAGACAGAAAGCAGCGAGTAACAATAAGGGATGAAATAAAAGAATAGGAGATAGTAACTAGTGGGGGTCCCACAAGGATCAGTGTTAGGACTGTTACTGTTAATAATATATAGCATGTTTACGACTTATCAGGTGGGATTAAGTCTTACGTGTGTCTGTTTGCTGATGATGTAAAACTAAGAACAAGAGAGGGCAGAATTAGCCTTGAGGAAAACCTGAACAGGCTGCAAAAGTTATTCAAAAAATGAAGACGGCGGAGTATTGGAAAAGTGAAGGATAGACTTGATTAGAGTGTGCGACATAGGACGATTAAGATTTATTGCGTGGAAAAAGTCACAAGAAACGTTTGGTTACTCAGCCCTACAATATATACATATATCGTTTACAAAGTTACCAAATTTATACTATCATTATCAACTTGCATCTGTCGTGACCAAGTCACTTTCATACTGGAGAAATGATAATCATAACGCAAGTCCAATTATTCGAAGTAATTTTTTTACATTACATATGCATAAGTCGTTACAAGTCATTGACCATAAGTGTCAACAAATTTATGTCAAAACAGATGCCGGGTAAGAGTGGCACCCTTCCCAGAGAAGAGACCCCAAACTCCTAGGCAAAAACCACTTAACCTCACTACACCGTTCAAGTTACCCAGCGTCAGGGAGCAGCATGAGAGAAGCTGCAAACATCAGTTAAAGAAAATGATTTGGTGGGGGATATAACACCAAGAATATGATGTAAATGATTTAGAAAACCGACTAGTTGAAGAATAAGACACTTGTGCAACATTTGGAAGTCTTTATTGAGGAAGCGTTTCGCCAGCCAGTGAGTTCTTCAGTTCAATACAGAAAAGAACGGCGAAAGACGAGGAGTTTGAGATAATCAGTCCCTCAGCCTGGAATCGATGTGTTCAGTCCATCAAGACTGGACTGAACACATCGATTCCAGGCTGAAGAACTGATTACCTCAAACAACCTTCTGATCTTCTACTGTTCTTCTCTGTATTGGACTAAAGAAGCCACTGGCCGGCGAAACGTTTCCATAATAAAGTTTCCCAAATGCTGCACAAGTGTCTCATTCTTCAACATCAATCATATAGCTGGAGGTTCCGTGTAGCTTCAACGGTATTTGCAAGACTAGCAAACCTCAGAAGAGCATTTAAAAACTTGAATGAAAAATCTTCAGACTTTATACAAGACATATTTTAGACCAATAATTGAATATGTGGCCCCCACTGAGAAGCTTCCACATGGTCAAAAGCATCGAATTAAAAGGATCCTCTGCTACCAGTGTCTTTATTCCCACCTGTCTTTTGCTATTGTCTACCGAAGGTTTGTTGGTAATTCATTTTATGCACGAAGGGAGTGTCTTGGATCCTTTACACTGACTGAGTTTTCTCTGTACACTCCTAGCGCCCCTTCTGTTCATTGGATATATTTAGCACAGTCTGCCAAGCCTCTTGTTTTTAAAAGGAGTGATTTCATTGTGTAAATTTGAGACCAATGTTTCGAAACATTTTCAGGTGTAGATTATAATATATTTTTATCGCCCAAGTTCCAAGGAGTACAGGTCAAGGAACTTCAAACTTCCCGGTTAGTTCAGATGTTTAACTGAATTTATAAGAACAGTGAAGGCTCTCTGTACGTTTTTCAGTTCTGAAATTTATCCTACTGTTTGAATTAAGTGATCAGTGAAAGGTGACACAAGTGGAAGCTGAAGACACAGATGAGCCACCGGGTTGTTGTCTCAATGATGATTGAAAAGGGAAATGAGTTGTATGACGGGGCGGCGAAGACAAACTCAGTACATCGTTTTACAAATAGGAATGATTGGCCTATGAAGCCAAAATATGCAATACCGATGAAATGAATCGAAGAGGCGGGGTCAGAGGCTGACTCTAGACCCCTGCAAACTCAACTAGGTAAGTACAACTCATTGAGTACTCTTTACAACTCATCATCATCATACGCTAGCACTAACTACTGCCACAATATACAACCACCTCCACTGTGGTGCAATCAACACCATCCACTAACAATATACGACCACCAACACAGCATACAACTACCACAATATACAACCACTGCTACTACGAAAGCGTCAGTAGCTCACAGCTGATGAAGACAAAGTTTCCTCTCGGCGTCCGACTCTTAAATGTGTCTGGATTTGTTAGTAGGTTGTATGTCCTGCCTGCTGTTATACTAGGCTGGAATACTGCTGTACATTAACATCTCCATACAAACCAGGTGAAATCGCAGATCTAGAGAGTGTACAGAGATCCTTTACTGCACGTATAAGTTCTGTCAAGCACCTTAACTACTGGGAACGCTTGGAAGCACTTGACTTGTACTCGTTGGAACGCAGGAGGGAGAGATATATCATAATCTACACTTGGGAAATCTTGGAAGGAATGGTCCCAAATCTGCACACAGAAATCACTCCCTACGAAAGTAAAAGACTGGGCAGGCGATGCAAAATGCCGCCAATAAAAAAGTAGGGGCGCCATTGGTACACTAAGAGAAAACACCATAAGTGTCCGAGGCCCAAAACTGTTCAACAGCCTCCCATCAAGCATTAGGGGAATTGCCAATAAACCCCTGGCTGCCTTCAAGAGAGAGCTGGACAGATACCTAAAGTCAGTGCCGGATCAGCCGGGCTGTGGCTCGTACGTCGGACTGCGTGCGGCCAGCAGTAACAGCCTAGTTGATCAGGCCCTGATCCATCGGGAGGCCTGGTCATGGACCGGGCCGCGGGGGCGTTGATCCCCGGAATAACCTCCAGGTAACCTCCAGGTAACTGGTAGCGTGAGGAGGTAGGTGCTGCTGGTGAGATGAAGAGTGGGGAAGGCTGCTGGTGTGGAGAAGTAGATGAGGCTGGTGATGAATGGTAGCAGACGAGGCTGGTGGTGAGTGGAAGTAGGCAATGCTGGTGGTAAGTGGAAGTAGACAAGGCTGGTGGTGAATGGAATTAAACGAGGCTGGTGGTGAGTGGAAATAAACGAGGCTAGTGATGAATGGAAGTAGACGAGGCTGGGGGTGAGTGGTAGTGGGCAAGGCTGGTGGTAAGTGGAAGCAGGCAACCTGGTGGTGAGTCGAAGTGGGGTGTAACGATGGTCAAGATTCCTCACACCCGCTGCCCCTGGTCACCTAGAAGTGAATATATACATGTACTTATGTGTTAGTTAACAGGTGTGAATAGTATCCTGAGGGAGCACCGGAAGAACCCCACCGGAAATAAGTCAAACATTATTGCTTTTTTTTGGCATGACCTATGTGATATGTCAAGGCATCTTATTAATGAAAATAAGATATCAGACTTTTTAAGCAAATATTATAAATTTGCTTGGAACAAATGCAACATAAAGTTTAGATATATATCCAAATGAACTCCTGTTAACCTTTATTTTCAGGACCTATTTTCTACACCTTTTGTGACTCTATATGCTCTTGCGCTACAGTCCACAGGATGGATATGAGAGCACAATTAGCCAGCCACCTTAGCGACAATATCTAAAATCTACTCTAGAGTAATCTTGGTTTAATAATGTTCCCGAATTTTTTTTTTCATCCCGGCTATCCTGTACCACCTAAATGGGTGAGATGTTAATCCGGCCACCTCCCACACCTAGATCCAGTGGTCACCTGCACCTCCTTAAGACAACTAGACCCTTGGTCAGCTGCACCTTCTTCCCAAAGTCAGATCCCAAGGACAGCTGCATCTTTCACCCACCCAAATTACTCTGACATGACATGGGAGGAGCCCTCGTTCGTTTGTTATCCCAGAAGAGACGGATTGAGTGAGAGTAGGGAGGGAGGTTAGGGAGTGGGAAATGGGAAAAGAGGGGGTAGGGAGGGGAAGGCGTTGGTGATGACGAGAAATGTGTTGGAAAAGAGGATAGTGTGTATATCAATAGCGTGGCACAGCGTTGGACCTGGTACTTGCTAGGACTATGGTTCGAATCCTCGACCATTCTTCTGTTTAATGTTTAATGGTAAAAGTAGGTCTTAGACAGGGATGTGTAATGTCACCATGGTTGTTTAATATATTTATAGATGGGGTCGTAAAAGAAGTAAATGCTAGGGTGTTCGGGAGAGGGGTGGGATTAAATTATGGGAAATCAAATACAAAATGGGAATTGACACAGTTACTTTTCGCTGATGATACGGTGCTTATGGGAGATTCTAAAGAAAAATTGCAAAAGTTAGTGGATGAGTTTGGGAGTGTGTGTAAAGGTAGAAAGTTGAAAGTGAACATAGAAAAGAGAAAGGTGATGAGGGTGTCAAATGATTTAGATAAAGAAAAATTGGATATCAAATTGGGGAGGAGGAGTATGGAAGAAGTGAATGTTTTCAGATACTTGGGAGTTGACGTGTCGGCGGATGGATTTATGAAGGATGAGGTTAATCATAGAACTGATGAAGGAAAAAAGGTGAGTGGTGCGTTGAGGTATATGTGGAGTCAAAAAACGTTATCTATGGAAGCAAAGAAGGGAATGTATGAAAGTATAGTAGTACCAACACTCTTATATGGGTGTGAAGCTTGGGTTGTGAATGGAGCAGCGAGGAGGCGGTTGGAGGCAGTGGAGATGTCCTGTCTAAGGGCAATGTGTGGTGTAAATATTATGCAGAAAATTCGAAGTGTGGAAATTAGGAGAAGGTGTGGAGTTAATAAAGTATTAGTCAGAGGGCTGAAGAGGGGTTGTTGAGGTGGTTTGGTCATTTAGAGAGAATGGATCAAATTAGAATGACATGGAGAGCATTTAAATCTGTAGGAGAAGGAAGGCGGGGTAGGGGTCGTTCTCGAAAAGGTTGGAAGGAAGGGGTAAGGGAGGTTTTGTGGGCGAGGGGCTTGAACTTCCAGCAGGCGTACATGAGCGTGTTCGATAGGAGTGAATGGAGACGAATGGTATTTGGGACCTGACGATCTGTTGGAGTGTGAGCAGGGTAATATTTAGTGAAGGGATTCAGGGAAACCGGTTATTTTTATATAGCCGGACTTGAGTCCTGGAAATGGGAAGTACAATGCTTGCACTCTAAAGGAGGAGTTTTGGGACATTAGCAGTTTGGAGGGATATGTTGTGTATCTTTATACGTATATCCTTCTAAACTGTTGTGCTCTGAGCACCTCTGCAAAAACAGTGATTATGTGTGAGTGAGGTGAAAGTGTTAAATGATGAAAGTATTTTCTTTTTGGGATTTTCTTTCTTTTTGGGTCACCCTGCCTCGGTGGGAGACGGTCGACTTGTTGATATATATATATATCTTTGTTGAAATATATATATATATATATATATATATATATATATATATATATATATATATATATATATGTCGTGCCGAATAGGCAAAACTTGCGATCTTGGCTTAAATAGTAACGCTCATCTTGCCATATAGGAAAAGTGAAAATTTGTGTATGCAATAATTTCGCCAAAATCATTCTGAACCTAACGAAAAAAATATATTTCACTGTGTTTGTTTAGAATTAAATTGTAAACAAATCTAAAATATATTTAGTTGGGTAAGGCTAAAATAAATTGCTCTTGTTATAATAAGGTTAGGTAAGTTTTCTAAGATTCTTTTGGTGCAAAATTAAATTTTTTACATTATCATTAATGAAAAAAAATCTTTAAACGTATAACAGAAAATTTTAGAAAGGACTTAATTTTAAATGAGTTCTGCTAATTGACCAGTTTTACATATTCGGCACGACATATATATATATATATATATATATATATATATATATATATATATATATATATACATTATATATATATATTATATATATATATATATATATATATATATATTATATATATATATTATATATATATATATATATATATATATATATATATATATATATATATATATATATATATATATATATATATATATATATATATACATACAAGTAAGCTAATATTTCAAATTATGCAATTTATGGCATTTCACCGAGAAACTGTTTCGTGCAACATAAACTTTATTAATTCTCAAAGAAACGGGTAAAAAAAAGAGAGCATATATATAGTAGAGATATGTGAGCTTTATTAAATCAGTGGTATGCAAAAACTAAGAGATGCGACATGAAGAGATGAGTAAGTGGTGTTACCTGCAGTAATGTACTCGGTCAAGGAAAAACATTCGAAGTTTAATACTTGGTGGATTAGTAGGCCGGTGAGAGTAAGGCTGGCTAATGCGCTTTATAAATTAGGAATCAACATGATTTCTGTGTGATTGTGTTTGTGGTGGCGATCAGTGCAGATTCTGAGCATAGTTCCATCTCTCTCCTTCTTTGATAACTAGCTTGGCGCTGGGAAAAATTTTCAGATAGTTCTCTTTGCTGCGTTGAATACTGCAGGCGTTGTTTACGTCATCTCTTTGACAGGCATTTCTATGTTCACTGTTCCTCGTGTTCAGGTTCCAAGATGTGTCACCAATGTAAAACTTTTCACAACCTCCACTGGCAGCCATGTCGACATCAACAGCTGTGTCTTTGGAGTCTGTTTTATTTTTAACTAAGTCCTTTATTGTGTTGGAGGCTATTGTGGCGACCCAGCAATGATGTTGACTTGAGGTAAGAATTTCGAGAAGTTATTGCTCCTGTTGTTGACAGGTGGAACTATGTACCTCCCGGGGATGGAATATTGTCTGGCATTGTGTAGTATCGTCTCCGCTCTTCTCCTGCAGTCAGTGATGAAGTATTATGGATAGCCAAGTTTATATATATATATATATATATATATATATATATATATATATATATATATATATATATATATATATATATATATATATATATATATATATATGTATATATATATATGTCGTGCCGAATATGTAAAACTGGTCAATTAACAAGAACTCATTTAAAATTAAGTCCTTTCTAAAATTATCTCTTATACGTTTCAAGATAAATTTTTTTTATTAATGATAATGTAAAAATTTATAATTTTGCTCCAAAAGAATCTTAGAAAACTTACCTAACCTTATTATAAGAAGAAAAATTTATTTTAGCCTAACCCAAGTAAATATATTTTAGATTTGTTTACAATAATTTAATACTAAACAAACACACACAAACACAGTGAAATATATTTTTTTTCGTTAGGTTTAGAATGATTTTGGCGAAATTATTGCATACACAAATTTTCGCTTGTCCTATATGGCAAGATGAGCGTTGCTACTTAAGCCAAGATCGCAAGTTCTGCCTATTCGGCACGACATATATATATATATATATATATATATATATATATATATATATATATATATATATATATAGATATATATATATATATATATATATGTATATGTATATATATATATGTATATATATATATATATATATATATATATATATATATATATATATATATATATATATAATATATATATAAATATATATATAAATATATATATATATATCATACCATAGTAAAAAAATAGTGGAAAACTTGAGTGTTTTCACGTGCATACATATCTTCAGAGGAATATGGAGGAGAGGTAAGAGAGGCGTATTTTAAATAATACTAAGTGAGGTGATACCTCAGGTATCACTCAAGAGAGGTGATACTTCAAAGTGATTCTTCCATAATGAATACCACTCATTCCTTCCATATGTTCTCTGCACAAATTCCCTTTCCTGTCATAACAGCTATCACACACACATATAATGATTAGGCTATGAGTCACAGCTCAAACAATATCAGGCTATACACATAAGCAAAATTTTAACAAAAGAGAAATTTTCTCCTCCATCTAAAATTAATATTTTCTCGCCGAGTTCTTAGTCAGGCGTTAATGCTGCTCACACCCCGACTGATGCTACGAAAAATGAAACTAATCAGACGATGAAGATTTGGAAGCAAACATAATGCGCATTGAAAAAATGATGTACACAAAATTCGGATGAAATCACCAACGTAAGCCACAAACAAAAATATAAAACAGCAGAACAGCCAGATATTATAGCCCTTACAGAGACAAAACTCAACGGGATATTAACAAATGCAATTTTCTCAGGAGACCAGGTAGAATGTAGGGGGTGTCTGCATACTGACAGGAAATGGAAACAACTGAGGATTGACATTTATGATCAAAAAACAATGGAATTTTAAGGAATGAAGAACCTAAATAGCTAACGTAACTGTGGCAGTCATAAGTATGCCTCAATAAGTAGGAAGCCAAGAACAGAGTATGAGGATACGAAGGCAAAATATACATATTGAAAACAGAGCAGAACACACAGGATAGCACAAGCCAGGGGTTACTGCTGCTGTGACACATGATTGGGCAACAGCTACCCCTAGCCTTGCAAGTGTCCTTGGAAACAGTCTTGCTAAGTCCCCACCGTTGGGTCAGGGCCCCTAAACGTGTCATCTTATAACAAAACCACATGTTTATGTTTTTCCCTGACGAATTAACAGACTGAAACATTTTCAACTACAAGACGACAGTAAATGCGAGGGTCTTGGCAAGAGGCGTGGAGTTTAAAGAATCACACATAAAGTGGGAGTTGTTACAGTTGCTCTTTGCTGATGACACTGTGCTCTTGGGAGATTCTGAAGAGAAGTTGCAGAGATTGGTGGATGAATTTGGTAGGGTATGCAAAAGAAGAAAATTAGAAGTAAATACAGGAAAGAGTAAGGTTATGAGGATAACAAAAAGATTAGGTGATGAAAGATTGGATATCAGATTGGAGGGAGAGAGTATGGAGGAGGTGAATGTATTCAGATATTTGGGAGTGGACGTGTCAGCGGATGGGTCTATGAAAGATGAGGTGAATCATAGAATTGATGATGAGGGGAAAAGGGTGAGTGGTGCACTTAGGAGTCTGTGGAGACAAAGAACTTTGTCCTTGGAGGCAAAGAGGGGAATGTATGAGAGTATAGTTTTACCAACGCTCTTATATGGGTGTGAAGCATGGGTGATGAATGTTGCAGCGAGGAGAAGGCTGGAGGCAGTGGAGATGCATGTCTGAGGGCAATGTGTGGTGTGAATATAATGCAGAGAATTCATAGTTTGTAGATGAATGGTTCAGAGAACCGACATGTTGATAAATTAGACACATGTGCAACTCTTGGGTATCTTTATTGAGGAAACGTTTCGCCACACAGTGGCTTCATCAGTCCATACAAAGGAGAATCTTGAAGAACAGGAGGAGAATGAGGTAATCAGTCCCTCAATCTTGAATAGAATACGGCATACGTGCTGAGAAGGAGCTTATAAACCGTTGGCAGGAGAGGTGCAGCAGTCATAGGTTGTGTCACATTAGTTCAATGTGGAAGTAGGTCGTGCCCAAGAATTAGGCAAGCGAAGAATTCCCAAGTTTATCCCAACGCTCTTATATGGGTGTGAAGCATGTCGGTGATGAATGTTGCAGCGAGGAGAAGCTGCTGGAGGCAGTGGAGATGTCATGTCTGAGGGCAATGTGTGGTGTGAATATAATGCAGAGTCTAATTTATCAATTCGTAGTTTGGAAGTTAGGAGGAGGTGCGGGATTACCAAAACTGTTGTCCAGAGGGCTGAGGAAGGGTTGTTGAGGTCGTTCGGACATGTAGAGAGAATGGAGCGAAACAGAATGACTTCAAGAGTGTATCAGTCTGTAGTGGAAGGAAGGCGGGGTAGGGGTCGGCCTAGAAAAGGTTGGAGGGAGGGGGTAAAGGAGGTTTTGTGTGCGAGGGGCTTGGACTTCCAGCAGGCATGCGTGAGCGTGTTTGATAGGAATGAATGGAGACAAATGGTTTCTAATACTTGACGTGCTGTTTGAGTGTGAGCAAAGTAACATTTATGAAGGGGTTCAGGGAAACCGGCAGGCCGGACTTGAGTCCTGGAGATGGGAGGTACAGTGCCTGCACTCTGAAGGAGGGGTGTTAATGTTGCAGTTTAAAAACTGTAGTATAAAGCACCCTTCTGGCAAGACAGTGATGGAGTGAATGATGGTGAAAGTTTTTCTTTTTCGGGCCACCCTGCCTTGGTGGGAATCGGCCAGTGTGATAATAATAAAAAAATAATAAAAAGACGACAGAATGAAAACGTGGTGAGCAAAACAAATAAAAATAGGCAGCAATGAAAAAATTATATCAGCATGTCAATGAAATATATGAGAAAGGTGACGAACCTATAAATTTAGACCTGGTCTTTTCAGTGAATAATTCAGATAAAAAGGGAAATAGATTATGAAATACTGCGAGATTAATAATCATGCGGTATTAAAGTGCAGAGAAGTGAAGGTGAAGAACTTCCTGAGAAGAGAACAATTGGAAAGGGAAATGAAAAGTAAAACACAACAAAAGGAAAGAACAGAACACAGAAGCTTGCTATTCAATCAAGGTTATAGGGGAACCACAGGGCCTGACAGCTCATTTATCTGTGGGTACTGAGATAAGCGACGAATCAGTATTTGCGTCCCTTACAAAGCTCTTCAGCAAATCTCTACATTCAGGACAGACACCATAAATCTAGTACGTTCTAATGTTGCGCCATATTTAAGCAGATTGAGAGACAAGAGACGTTGAGCTACAGATCATTCTCTATAACATGAATAATGCTCAAAATTTTAGAGACGATGCTTAGAAAGAGAATGTTAAGAACACTTGTAAAGGATGAACTTCAAGAGAAAGCCAACATGGTTTCAGAGATTATAAAGTACAATCTTACAAGCCTACAGGAGTCACAGAGATAAAGTGAGAGGCAAGGAAATAGCCGACTGTATATTCCTACAATGCAGGAATTCATGACACAAAAAACTTTATGTATAAATACAGGAAAGGCGGTTACGTGGAACAAAGTGCTTAAATCACACAAAACAATGAGTTAGTGCATGAGGGGAGACTCGAAAGTTATAGGATAACCTCATCGGAAACAGAGCCACGTGTGACTCGATTATCTTTGACAGATCATTTATATAAATCAGAAACAGTAGCAGCCCTAGTAATGATCCTTGTTGTACACTGCATACCCCAAGAAGCATTTCTAAGACCATTACTGATTCCGATATATGTAAATGATCCGGCAGAAGAATCGAGTTATACGTGTCTCTGTCAGCGATGCAATACTAATGGGAATCATAATAACAGGAACCAAAGGCGATGGACTCCAGGACTTATGTTGCAAGAATGGTAAAATAAGTGGCTCCTCAAATCTAATCCAAACAAGTGCGAACACTGAAGATCGAGAACAGGTTAGGAGGAGAGATCCACCAAAATCCATGAAAAAAGGACCTAGGAGTGAACATCACATTAAACTTGATGCCAAAGATGCACATTAGTCGAATAATATTGACAGCTTATGCAGTTGTGGTGAACGTCAGAGGCCTTTACAAAGAATCCTTAAGACTTTATACACGATATGTTATATGGGGTATTTAAGACAGAGGTGCAGGATGTATGCTCACACAAACACAGAGAAGCCAGAACAGACCAAAAGGAGTTAGAAAGACCCAACAAAACAAAAGAAAAAGTGGCGAGACTGCTAAATAACAAGAGCAGTGGGAATAGAAGCATATCCTCATGAGTGATGAGAGAAGCAGAACCACTGTCTGACCCAATAGCAAAAATCTTCAACCAGTCTCTACATTCAGGGCAGCTGCCAAAAGATTGGAAAAGGACCAATGTGGTCCCCATATATAAAAAAAAGAGAGACAAATTTCACGGAATTACAGCGAAGTATTTCTAACATGTATGTTGTCAAAAGTAGTGGAGATGATGACACAAAAGCAATGAAAATAATAAGAATAGGAGAGGACAGTAAAAAAAAAAATAAAAGGCTGAAGATATGGTCCAACAATTTGTTTCTGAAGTTAAGTCCGAACAAATGCAGGGTCATGCGAACTGGATAAATTTAAGGTAGACCGACCAAATATATCGTCAGTTACATATAAACTGTTTCAATGCCAGCGTTATATGTAAGACTACTTCAGAGCAGCATTTAGAAACCCAGTCAAAGAAGTCTTCAGAAGATGCACGACATGTTTTTAGCCAAACAATGAAATACTGGCCACCAGTATGGAGTCCACTTCTGGTCAAACACTTGCAGAAGCTCGAAAAGGTTCAAAGCCTCGAAACTAGACTTGCACCAGACACTGTGAGGAGAAACTGAAGGAACTGACATTGATGACCTTGACGAAGAGAAGGACAAAAGGATAATTAATAAGACACACAAGATCTCAAGAGGCATTGATAGGGCAGACATGGATAAAGAGGATCAGAATCAAGGAGACACAGATCAAAACTGTAAATACAGAGGAGTCACTGGACTGTAAGGAAGCATTTGTGTACTGGAATTATTTGGATGTGGAAGTGGTGGAAACAAGTTCATTACACAGCCTTAAGAGCAGAATAACAATTCAGTTATGCCGATGAAAGTAATGTAGAAGGCGAGTCCAGGAGTGGAGTCTTTAACTCCACAAACTCAACACACACACATTTCTTGTCACAGAGTTGTCAGGAAATGGCATAGTCTGGGAAGTGATGTAGTGGAGACAGGATCCATACATAGCTTTAAGAATAGGTATGATAAAGCTGATGGAGCAGCTAGAGGGACCTAGTAGCGACCAGTGAAGAGGCGGGGCCAGGAGCTGTGAATCAACCCCTGCAACCACAACTAGGTGAGTACACACACAGTGAAGAGGCGGGCAGGAGTTAGGACTCGACCCATACAACCAAAATTAGGTGAGTACACATATATACACACAGTGAATAGGCGGAGCTAGGAGCTGTGAACTGACCCCTGCAACCACATTTAGGTGAGTGCACACACACACGTACGTACACTATCTAAAATCATGGAATAGACTAATGAGAATCATGGAGCACCTAGTGAGGGGGAGGATTTTTTTCAATGGAATCCCGCACATATTTGAAGACGGTAAATCTTGTCTCATGAACTCTGGAGTTTTACGATAAAATTACAGAAATAAAACAGTAAAGGCTGGGCCGGGCGGACTGTATCTTCTTAAAAGCACACAACAGCTTTCAGCACCGCGATCCACATGAAGTTTATCTAAAAACTAGACATACAGGAGTAATATAGTGATTCAAAGAGTACCTGAAAGAAGGGAACAATAGCGAGGGAGGTGTCGAAGTGGCATGCATAAGCAGTGTCGTCTCTTGTGGCAACCCGGTCTCCTGCGTTACTAGACGTGTCAAGACCGTGTTTTTATACGTTTATTGGTCGGTGAATATACGCTTTAATAGGTTAAAAGAAAACTGACCTAATGTAACATAATGCATCCTAACTCAACCTAATCTAACCTTACCTAACTTGAAATAACTAAAATGGTATTTGTAAAGGTATACGAAACGTTAAGAAATTGACGCTGGGAATCTCGTAAGAAAGTTAAGGTATAAAAATGAGGATAGATTGCTCAAGGACCAGTACCGGGGTCACTGGTGGTCCTAATTTACATAAATAATCTCCCAGGGGGAAAGGCATTGTTTCCTACGTGTCCTTGTCTCCTGGTGAAGTAAAAGTGACGGATACAAACATGAGAGGAGAGGGAATGGCTCCTCGGAGACCTGGACTGTCCAAAGGAATAGGCAGACAAGTAACTACTGGAATTAAACCTCAAGACATGCAAATCGATTAATTAAATTGGGGAGGGAGAAAGCAGGCATGCAGAGTTCATCTTAAAGGAGTCGAACCTGAAATTAATGTGTATAGAAAAACGCCTTTAAGTCAGCATCAAATATATCACCAGATGTACACAAATCGTGTATTGTCAGTACCATATGAAAGTCACGTCTCATACCATTAAAGAATCTAAACAGAGAATGCGTCAGGACGACATAAATAACATGTATACTTCATCGCGGAAAGTTCCTTGATGCTGATTAACTGGATCTGACTTCCTCTTCCTTGGATCGAACCTGACTGTCTTTCATTTAGTTTAGCAAGGCACTTCATAGCGTAAACAGCACCAACTAGTTCAGGAGCCCCTCAGTTACTCAAGCAGAGATTCAAAGGTGAGCAACGAGATTTCTCACAGAAATAAGAGGAATAGACAATGAGGAAAAACATAAATGAAATGTACTTGACTACCCAGGAGGCGTAGAATCATGAAGGAGATGATTATGATATAATATTCTAAGAAGAATTTACAGAGTAGAAAGACAGACTGGTCGTGAGTCAGGACAAGGGGTGAAGTCAGGAACACAGTCTGGGATCTTCAACTGTTGAAGTACAACTCAAGAGTACACACCAAAAGTAATTGATAACACAAGAGGCGGCGTAAAAGTAGCAATAAATACAACAATCATCACACACTTCTGTCAGTCAAGACAATGTCTTCCTCAACTTTGCATATCTAAATGGGAAGAGAATAATCAGTAGTGAAATCACCGACCATTTTTCAGTTCCCTACATCCCTCCCTCCGTCTCTCCTCACCCTCCCTCCGTCTCTCCTCACCCTCCCTCCCTTTTCCCATTTTTTGCTGAACACTCCCCTCCTCCCTCCCTACCATTTCCCCACACCTCTCTCCACTTTCCTCCTCCCTGCTCTTCCCATACATCCTCCTTTCTCCCTCTTCCTTTGACTCTCCCCACCACTCATCCCTTCCTGCTTCTTCCCCCTCCGCTCCTCCTTCCCCCCCACTCCCTACCTCTCTCCACTTCCCTCACCCACTAGTCATAATGTCCATCTAGAGACAACTTAAAAAATAACCATTAAGGTAATCCCCACAAGAATAAAAAAAATATCCGTCCAAGGAAGATTATTTTTACGCGGACTACGATAGTGAGAAGATAAGAAGGGAGAGGATGAACAAAGACAGGATGAGCAGGGATAGAATGAGCAAGAATAGGACGAACAGGGATAGACGCAGGGACAGGATAAGCAAGGACAGGAGCAGCAGGAATAAGATGAGCAAGGATAGAATAAACAGGGACATGATGAGTAAGGATAAGATGGAAGGGATAGAATAAGCAGGAATAGAATGAGCAAGGATAGTATGGGCAGAGATAGGATGGGCAGGGATAGGATGGGCAGGGATAGGATGGGCAGGGATAGGATGAAGAGATAGGATGCGCGGGGATAAGACGAGCAAAGGATAGGATGAACAGGGATAGGATAAGCAGGGAAGGGAGTGGGAAGAGGATCAGAGCACAGAAAATGGAGAGGAAAATTAGAAAGGCAAAGAGAGAAAAAAAAGGAAGGAAGAAACAAACGTGATATACAAATAAAACTTTAAACTTCACATATTACACATGATAGCACAGTCGCAGGTGTTACTGCCAAGAGAAATAAAATTTATAAATACATAACATTAACCAGCAGTCAGACATGATGTTCTAACACGCTGACTACCACATAATACAAACACTACATTATACATGGTACAACTTAACTACCTCTACAATATAAGAAGATAAGAAAGCAGCACTGCAGCAGGCCTACTGGCCCGTGCTAGGCATGTCTAAGTAACCTACTGGCCCAAGCCAGTCAGGTCCAAGTCACATCTATATAAGGAAGAAGCACTGCATCAGACCCACTAGCCCAAGTCAGTCACTTCCAACTTACACCCATTCATGTACTTGTCTAACCTGTTTTTAAAACTACACAACGCTTTAGTTTCAATAACGTTTAAGATTAAGACACATGTGCAACAGATGGGAATCTCTACTGACGAAACGCCTACACAGTAGGCTTCTTCAGTCATATCCAAAGGGAGCAGTCGAAATGAAATAAAGATGATGTAATCAATAACGTTACTCTATCATCAAACCAGTGCTTTCCTATATCCTTTCTAAATCTAAATTTTTCCAAATTGAGCCCATTGCTGCGAGTCCTGTCTTGGTTAGATATTTTTAGAACGTTATTTACATCCCCTTTATTTGCTCCTGTTTTCCATTTATACACTTCAGTCATATCATCCCTAATTCTACGCCTTTCCTGAAAGTGCAGATTCAGGGCCCCTCAGTCTATCCTTGCAGGGAAGATTTCTGATACTTGGGATCAACTTTGTCATTCTTCTTGGTACGCTTTCCAGGGCAATTATATCCATTCTGTAACAGGGTGACCAGACGTGTGCAGCATAATCTAAATGAGGCCTAAGTGCCGCCTAACGAACGAGCTAATTAACATAGCAAGGAACATTAAGTTCAGAGGCATTCCAAGTGTTATACACTGTGCATATACAAAAACCATTCCTAACATCATTTAGGTTGATAAAGGAGTTCGGTCCGTATAAGTGAAGAGGAACACACAGACACACACACACTACATTTCATAAATCAAGTAGTAATAAGTGTCAACTCCTTCCATAGGCCAGACACCTGGGCACTGACTAACAATTCACGCCATATGTTTAAACTTACGTATACAAGCAAATAAGAAAAAAACATGCAGAATTTGCTCACTCCGTCTAGAAAAAAAGATTATTCCAGTTATCTAAACAGCCAGATATGCACTCCTGTCGGTAGCCTGATGCACATCCGTGCATCAGACTATCAAAAAAAGATCGAAAAAACTGTTACATGTACATGAATTTTTTTTTCTACATTTGCGAACACGACACTCTAATATATTTTAACGTGTATACAAATGGTTTAAAAAAACCGACAAGTTGATAAATAAAGCACTTGTGCAACATTTGGAAATCTTTATTCTGGAAACGTTTCGCGCCACGCACTGGCTTCTTCGGTCCTCTATAAACAAGAGGACACTAACTCAGATCCAAAGACAAACATTACACAGAATTCAAATGAATATTAAAATTTTAAATGAAACCGCAGCCACCTTTTCTGGTGTATAAGTGAAACAGCTGTCAATAAACATGAATCAAAATATATAATACAAATATATAGAGATTATGTCTGAAGGATTTACATACCAACAGAACGTGTAGCAACATGTAAATAAATGCCTTGATCTTACAAATGACAAATATTGTTCTAGCACCTGCATATGTTTCCACCGAAATTGTTAAGAAATGACAGTACTAGAAAGAGTGCTTTGAAAAACCCTGCTTTATGTTGCATAACAAAGTAATCAAGCCAGGCAAAACACACGAAGAATGACTGTCACAATACCGTGACTGGTACAATTCACAACACACTCTCTGGATTTGAAACTAAACGCCGTTTCAGTCAGCGACTTAATAATGGTCCAGGACAGATCGAAAAGTCGCTTAGTTTCATCTCACATAAGTGTATTAGTCGTGAAGACACAAGAACAACCATAGAAGTAATTACAACCATACAACCCCAGAAGTATTTTATTAAGAGGAAGAACAAAATATCAAGAAATGGCGAGACTGTACCACCACCTCAGACCCATGTTGGGCACGTCACACAGTAGCTGCCCCAACACTGCCGCACATATTAACTCCAGAATAAATTCCTACCATGAAAACAAATAACATTCATTTGTTATTAACATACAAGGCAATACACCAAGCAATAATATAACATTCCTTGTTATAAGTGAGCTCACTGAGACAAATATGGGTACTCACCACCTTCACAATGACTCTCATTAAAAGATTATCATAAGGATATATGGATAAAGTGGTACAACTGATACTAGACGTAGCCATCAAGCGCTTCCTTAAGAATATAACACTAACTAGATATAATCCCCCCCCCAAAAAAAAAGGCTTCTCGCTCACCTACACTGACCTGCAAACGATATAGTCACAGTGCTGGCGGTGAAAATTGAAAACACGAATTATGACACCGTTCTTGTATATAAACCACCAGATGCAAAGTTCCAGCAGTTTTAAAACACGCACTTGTTGCAAATTTATCGAGTGCACATTTATGCTGCGAATCTCCTGTTTCACCATAACCCAAAGGTTTATGCCAAATTTTAACCCTGCCATCTGCATGTCGCACAAGAAAGATTCGCCAGTCCAGGCGACATTCTTCCGGTCTTCAGTTGTCCAGTTTTGGAGAGATTGTTCCCAATATGGTTTCAGTTTACTGCTCTTAACTGACAGGAGTGGAACCCGGTGCTGTAGCCCATTCACTTCAAAGTTCGACGTGTTCTGCACTCAAGAGATGCTCTTCTGCATACCAATGCTGCGACGCAATATTATTTGAGTTACTGTTGCTTTCCTTTCAGCTTGAACCAATCCGCTAAATTCTCCTCTGATTTTCTCATTAATAAGGCATTTTCGCCCATAGAATTTCAGCTCACAAGATGTTCTGTATTTTTCATACCATACTCCGTGAACTCTAGAGACTGTTGTGGGTGAAAATCGCGGATCAGCAGTTTCTGAGATACACAAACCACCCCTTCTGGCACCAACAATCATTCCACGGTCATAAATCACTTAGATCACATTTCTTTCCCAATTGAAGCTGCTGACCATGTTTGCATGCCCATTATATATTTGCATTAACGAGCAGGTGTACAGGTGTACCTAATAAAGTTTAGAGTAGATAGCTCCTGCCTCTCCCATTGATATGCTTTTGAACGCACCGGAAGACAAGTAAAATGATGACTTAATATACATAAGACTCTATAAAACCCATCGACAATGTGATTACAACGTAATAACGCACAAAAAGTGTGAAGAAGGAATATCTGTAAAAGTAAGTAGCGGTAGAGCATTTGGCTCACAGTCGAAAACACAGGGTTTAATTCCCGGGCGAGGCGAGACGCATGGACGAATTTCCATTCATCTATTGCCCCTGTTCACCTAGCAACAAATAAATACCTAAAAGCTGGTCGGCTGTAGTGGATCGCATTCTAGGGGTTAATAATAATAATAATAATAATAATAATAATAATAATAATAATCAAACAGGCGCAAAGCGTTAGACAAGAGAAGCAAACTGCAAATCCATACTCCCCGGCCGGGATTGAACCCGCGGTCAGAGCGTCTCAAAACTCCAGACCATCGCATTAGCCACTAGACCAGCTAGCCACTCTTTGACCGTGGGTTCAATCCCGGCTGGGGTATGGTTTGTTTGCAATCTTGTCATTACGATTTCGTGAGTCATGTTGACGGCAGTGAGGGGACTTGAGCTAGAGTTCGTCACGGCCACGCTAGCTGGAGATTCGTCTGTAAAAACTTGCATTTGTGGTCACAGTGGTGCCTGTGCTAACCTTCCTATGGTGTAGAAATATACCTAGTTGGACGAATCTTATTGTGGCTAGCTGGTCTAGTGGCTAACGCGACTGTCTGGAGTTTTGAGACTCTCTGACCGCGGGTTCAATCCCGGCCGGGGTAAGGTTTGATTACCAAATTTGGTATCAACATGATTAATGATTAACCAAAGCATCGAGTTATTGCTTTAAGATTCTCTTATTTGTTGTTAGAGCCATCGCAAGTATTTCATCGCTGTTCAGTGAAGAGATACCAAGGAGCTTAGAGAATATTGTGGTTTGTAACTTGGAAGAGGACCTAAAATAGGTCCTTAACAGAAATGAAGCATACTTGACTTTCTTGAATTATCACGGGTTATTAACCCTCTGGGGGTAATTATTCCGAATAAACTTTATATGATCTTCTATCGTACAAAGTATGGATATGGGATGCGCAATAAATCAACCGCTTCAGCGGATTTTCATTTTATGAAATACATAAGCAGCAGCTATTGACGACTTTGGTGTACAGAGTGAACAAGACTTAATATTAATGGCTGGTGTCAACACAGGGTGACCAGTGCGATCACCCCGTCCTTCATGTCCCGTCCCCGTGCCTCACCCACCACACTGCCAATCATCATCAAGGAAGAGAATGGCGGCGGTAAACTCAGCGACCAGGATTTACTGCCAGTCAGGTATTTTCCGTCAATTACGGCCAATTAGCTGTCGCGTTGGCTCTGGGTTAAAGCCGGTGGCTAATCACCAACCTCCAGTCTGGACAATGTCCAGTCTGGAGAATGTCCACCATCTACAACTTATCCTCATGGCATAGGGTTAACGTTCTGAACTTTCAGATGCCATCCCACTGCCAGAGGTTCCTCACTTATTTGTGTAATTTGCTTACTGGCAGTTAACTATAAACAGGTCGTTATTACAAGTTGTTAAATTAACTTAATGTAAAATTCAGAAAACTGTACGAAAATACACAGTACATTAAAATATAACACAGACAAATAAAATATTCAAAGCTACTACTGTTCTCACTAATATTTTATTCATTATACATCTGTATCACAATTTACTTAACATTTTCTGTAGGTGTTTATAATCAGGTAGATTGTATGTTCTCACTGTATAACTTGTTCTGTACGTTGTACACTGAAGTCCCACTAGATCATGTCTTCGCACTCTAACATTTTACTGAAACTTAACATTTGTTTGTGTTTACTTACGTTAACATAAAGTAACACACATTTACTTATAATTTACCGACAAGTAGAAAAAAAGTAGCATACGTTTGGCAAGGGGGAAAGAATCGTAACATACATCAGATCGCGCATTTTCTCGCGCACGATAAAAAAATAAAAAACTTGGAGGATGTGCTCAATTATAAGATGACATTCCTGGAAACACATGAACTAATATTGCCTTACACATAAAATATTGTGGTCATCACATCAGCGCGAATGTAGAGTAATGACAAGGCAGCAAACACACTAGCCACACATCCTGAACACATTTGCAATTACTTGTGTGAAGTCATGTAACAAGTCTTCCACTGTCTTCCCTCTCTATCCCCACATCCCCCACACTGTCTGGTATAGCAATATGCTATCTACCTGGCTATCTTAACACATTACAGTAATAGAAGCCTACCTGGCGTCAAACCCACACGAAGGTTAGATCTCAGGTATTTACAGTTTCTTGCGAACAGCTACGAAACCAAAACAATAATAATAATAATAATAATAAAATACATGCAACTCTGGAAATAAAAAAAAATGATTATATTATCTACTTTATTAATCACATTATTTTAATGAAGCTGCTTTTTATTGTAATTAATTTACCATAACGTTGGTATGTGTGTGTTGACACCACACACTGTGACCCACACCAGTGAGTAATAACACTGCCGTGTCACCTCACACCATGTGACTTCCACAGGAGTGTAACAATACTGTGTCGTGTCACCTCACACTATGTGACTTACACAGGTGGGTAACAATAACGTGTCGTGTAATCAGTGTCATCACATCACACCATGTGACCACACCATGTGACCACAGTCAATAACCATAATGTACATGAACAGTTTACGATTCCCTAATATACCGTGGATAATATGAATTCCTTAACTATGCTACTGGAAAAATGTTAAAGTGGTAACTATGCAAGATCACGGTAGAATATATAATACATTACATACAACAATATAATTTCATTAAAGACCCTATAAGCAGTATGGAAACTATTTAGAAGACGTTTCGCTCTATACAAAGCTTCTTAAGTCCAGAGAGATTAATGAGAAATACTTAATCATAAACAGGAAAAATAAGGACGCAAGGAGAGGTGAAGGTGACATCCATTATACCTTGTTACAATGTTTGCTAAGTAACAGGTAAGTCAAGGGTCCTGCCCGCTGAAAGCTGCTCTGGTTCTAGCGATGGTGTCTGTGGGGTGAATGGAGGCAGATTCTAGATACTTTCTCCTGTTTCTGTCTCCTGAAATTACTAGCCTAGCTCATGACCAATTTAAGTCGGATCTACAGATACACTGTCGCCTAGAACTACAGACCGATAGCACTAACATCCCATATCATAAAAATCTTTGAAAGGGTCCTAAGAAGCAAGATCGCTACCCATCAATTACACAACCCAGGGCAACATGGGTTTAGAGAAGATCGCTCCTGTCTGTCTCAACTACTGGGTCACTACGATAAGGTTCTAGATGCACTAGAAGACAAAAAGAATGCAGATGTAATATATACACTTTGCAAAAGCCTTCGACAAGTGTGACCATGGCGTAATAGCGCACAAAATGCGTGCTAAAGGAATAACAGGAAAAGTTGGTAGATGAATCTATAATTTCCTCACAAACAGAACACAAAGAGTAGTAGTCAACAGAGTAAAGTCTGAGGCGGCTACGGTGAAAAGCTATGTTCCACAAGGCATAGTACTCGCTCCAATCTTGTTTCTCATCCTCATATCTGACATAGACAAGGATGTCAGCACCGTGTCTTCCTTTGCAGATGACACCAGAATCTGCATGACAGTGTCTTCCATTGCAGACACTGCAAGGCTCCAGGCGGACATCAACCAAATCTTTCAATGGGCTGCAGAAAACAATATGAAGTTCAACGATGAGAAATTTAAATTACTCCGATATGGTAAACATGAGGAAATTAAAACTTCATCAGAGTACAAAACAAATTCCGGCCACAAAATAGAGCGAAAAACCAACGTCAAAGACCTGGGAATGATCATGTCGAAGGATCTCACCTTCAAGGACCATAACATTGTATCAATCACATCTGCTAGAAAAATGACAGGATGGATAATGAGAACCTTCAAAACTTGGGATGCCAAGCCCATGATGGCACTCTTCAGGTCGCTTGTTCTATCTAGGCTGGAATATTGCTGCACACTAACAGCACCTTTCAAGGCAGGTTAAATTGCTGACCTAGAAAATGTACAGAGAACCTTCACGGCGCGCATAACGGAGATAAAGCACCTCAATTACTGGGAGCGCTTGAAGTTCCTGAACCTGTACTCCCTGGAACGCCGGCGGGAGAGATACATGATTACATACACCTGGAAAATCCTAGAGGGACTAGTACCGAACTTGCACACGAAAATCACTCACGACGAAAGCAAAAGACTCGGCAGACGATGCAACATTCCCCCAATGAAAAGCAGGGGTGTCACTAGCACATTAAGAGACAATACAATAAGTGTCAGGGGCCCGAGACTGTTCAACTGCCTCCAGCATACATAAGGGGGATTACCAATAGACCCCTGGCTGTCTTCAGGCAGGCACTGAACAAGCACCTAAAGTCGGTACCTGACCAGCCGGGCTGTGGCTCGTACGCTGGACTGCGTGCAGCCAGCAATAACAGCCTGGTTGATCAGGCTCTGATCCACCAGGAGGCCTGGTCACAGACCGGGCCGCGGGGGCGTTGACCCCCGGAACTCTCTCCAAGTAAACTCCAGGTAGAGTCAACAGTTACCTGTTGTACTGAACACTGAGTTTCTTCATAGTTTTATCCAAGCTGATCATAGGCTGCCAAGTCACGGCCGTCAGGTGAAGTCACTTACATTATTTTTGAGCCACCTGGTTGGTGCACCCAGCATACACCACGAGTGTCCTTCATTCTACTAGGTAGGATGGTTATGGGTATATCACTGATCTAGTGATACACTAGGTAGTGTATACCCATGTTTTTCCTTAGTGTGTTTTGGAGTGATAAAGGTCCTGGAGAGCAAAAATCATCGTAATCAAAGCTTTGTTTGATTTTTCGGTTCTATATATTTTGTGTGATACATTAATGTGCACAACATTAAGGTCCTACTCCAAGTGAAATATGCGCAGGTGGGTAATTCTAGTTTATCGTTCACTCGCACGATGTTGTTTCCTGATACTGTAGGAAACATCAAGGATACTCAAGTATATACTATATAAAACACCACAGCTATTAGGGGCTTCTCTCTTTCCCTCTCACTTGTTATTCTGATGACAATCTATATTATTGTTTGGGTCACATTCTGATCACTCTCTTTCTGTTTGCATTTTTATAAGTGTTCCTAACAGGTTTAAATATTTATTTCTATATGCCAGCTGCCTCGAATCTCAGCAACACTAAATGATGCAAGCGCCGTTGCCGTCCCTTCTTGGTGTGAAACACATCTCCGACACGACCTACAAGCATCAGTATGGCAACGTAACGTATGCCTCAATTCGTCTCCATAAATAACATCAATAGCAATCATTCTCGCTGTCTACACAGCGCCCGCTTGGCCGGTGGCCGCAATCCCCGATCTTACTAAACAACGACAGAAGGGGCAAAAGGAAAGCTGTATGTATACCTCGTGTGGTGTATGTCTGTTTGACTGAGTCACATAAGGAGTGATGGGACGAACATATTCTCAAAAGATCACAATTTGAGATGGTGGTTGTGAGAGCTGACGACACAATACCCTATTTATTATGAAACGCTTTTAGCGTGTTACATAGTGGTTTTTGACCTCAAGGAAAATGCTTTAAATTCAAAATGCTGAACGATGAAATGATATGACACAGTAAAGGTTCGCACACTGGTGGGAATTTCCAGTACCTTTAGTCATTTTTTGTAAATCATATTTCCTTATGTAATCCATTTTTTCCACTTTTTTTTAACATTTCCTATTTTGTCTTTGTTTCTTAAAGTGCAAACACTATATTACAGGCCCATATTAGAATTTAGGTCAAACATATTGGGAACCATTTTATGCATTACTCAGAAAATCTAGTGATTTTTAAAAAAAAAAACTGGTGTGATTTTTCTAGTGTTAATATATTTTTTATTATTACCGCCCCAATTTTTTTCATTATCAAAAGTTTTTGAAATTTCACTATATTTTATACTTCTCATATGAGTTATTGTCTATTTCCCATATATAAATTATATGGCATTTATATACTTTAATTCCAATTTCCAATAATCTCTCCATTTCTTTAATTTGTCTCAGTCTTACAGAGTAAGAGGTTTTCATTTTCTCTTCGGCATAAAATCTGCAAGTAGTTTGTGGTTTACAAAGATTAGCAGGGCAAGGAGCCACCCTTCTGGAACCCCATTAGTGACTGAATCAAGTAGGCAGAATCTTCTTATGACTGTACTCATTTTTATTTCAGTCTCTAATCCACAGTAATGTTTAAGCCTTCATCCTATATTTTATTAATTCCAAATACTCTAAGTCATAACTATTGTACATGTTGTAATTAAATTTTTGGATTAGGTTATTTAAAAGCACCTTAACAGAAAAATATCTAAAATCGGTTGGAAAAATACCAGGCCACTCTTAGTGTACTCCACAAACTTGTTTACGCCAAGTACCTGTTTATCCACTGCCTTAGTCCAGTGGTTCTTAACCTTTTCACGTGCCTGTACTCTCTCAGTTCTTATTTTTTTCTTTACTTACTATCAAAATAAAACTTTATTAATTTATCTCGGAAAACTTAATTTTTAAGGCAGCAACAAAGTTGAAGTAGATGAATGACAGTTTTGAATAAGACCTTATATGAACTCTATTATAAATTGAAAAATACATCTGTCTTATTTAGTGACTCATCTGTTGTTGACGTTCTTTAGTGACGATGCTGAAACGAGATATATTTTAGAAACTATAATCGAGACGGTTTCTAGCCTTTGTTATTATATACGGAAGTGTTGAAAATGCTGTCTCCCACAAACAGTTAGTTTAATATCTTCATTATGGATCCCCTACCCATCCTGTGGGCGGTAGTCAAAAGATGACAGAGGATCATAATGGGTCCACGGACTGGGCCGCAAAGTTTTAATGGCTAAATAAGTTAGTGAAAATGAACTATTTACATATTTATATATGATTACAGTCGTAATGAGTTATTTATGCAGACATAAATTAGGTCACAAAAATATTATAAAATTATATTTTAGCAAGGTATGTTTAAATTTAAACAGGATGAAGTGGTTATGCGTTATTTACAATAGGCAAAGTCAGGTTATTTTTCCAGAATGGTTGGTAATATGCCACTTATGGATAAAATGCTTTTGACATTTCTTGAACATTTCTGAGTTGTCTATGAATTTCTTAATTTTATTGCATACCAGCACATAATGGTGCAAGGTGTGACAGTTGTCCATCTGGCAAAGTTTACATTTAATTATGTTTATATCGGCTGGTAGTGGTGATGCAACCTCCCACAGATACTAGTAACCCAGTCGGTGACGGGCGATAGTGACATCCAAGAGTCTGCTTATTTTGTTTGATGCACCATAGACATGTGACTTCTCCTGCATGACAGAATGATGATAGGGGGATTGACTGGTGTCAATCTCCCTCAGGCTCAAGTCAATGAAGTTCTTTTCGTATTATTATTCTATATTTGATAGCCCAAGATTGTAACATACTCTCTCTGCGTTTATCAGTTTTATTACGCATCTGAAGACCAACGTTGAGGTAGACTCCTCTGACTCCACTGTCCACAATCATACCATACCTGTATCTGGCTTCTGACACAAGCTTGCCATAATTTATACTCATGGGGTTAAGAGGATTTATGGATGATAAAGAATGTCACTCTTTGAAATATGGACTCATATGAGTGCGAGAAGTATGGCTAACACTTCAGTTTGAAGGGTAGAGGCCCAGTTATTGATGCGTACTCCAATTTCTATATGAGAGTCATCACTCTGTATAATAACAGCACTACAGAACTACCAGCTGCACCCGTGGACAGGTGAACAAAGCCATCAACATAATTTGTGAAAGAGAGAGTTGTGTATAAGGCATCACTACAGCTTAAGGCATCCTGCTTGGCTTAAATGTGAAGCTTTGGTAGTGATTTAAGAAGTTATTTTTTTTTTTTTTTTTTTTTTTTGGGGGGGGGGGGGGGTTAGGAAAATGAGGGACAGTGGTCTGGAATGAAGTAATTTCCCTGGTGCGGGGAAGTGTCGCTGTAGCCTTGACAGATCATTTAACTGCAAGTTCTGGGGTGAAGGATGACCACTTTTCCTTGGCGGTCATCATATTTATTCCTGTCTCTTAGATGGAAGTGTTGAGTTCGTTGAGGTGTGTGAATACTTCTGTCCAAGGAACTGTGTAAACAATAAAACTGAACAAGTACCCTAGAGTAAAGATAATGATGAACGAAGCGTTTAGAAGAAAACCCCATACAGCACTAGTTTAAACTTAAAAGAACAGTAAAATAAACACAATTTATTAAAGCAAAAAATATTTCCCAATATCTTCCACAGACTTTGTATTTTGAATTGATCATTATTTCATACCTCCAGCTTTGTTTTTTTCGTATATCTAGGGGAATACAGGTACCCATGGTAAAAACATACTGCCCTAGCCTGTCACTATATATGATATACTGACCTTATATAGTGGTGAGTACCATAAGAAAAGAAATATTTTAGCAACAATAAGCTGGGCCAAATTCTCGTAACAACAAGTTTAACCAATATCTAGTAATTATGTAAAATATATTCTAGTAACACCAAGCAAATATTCTAGTATACCAAGCGAAACTTGTAATTTAGTAAATTCAAGTGTAGTCATATTCTAATAAGATTAAACACAGTCTCTCGCCCGCCTACTCCTGACCATGACTCAAGTGGCTGGGCCTCAGAATTCAGGGTCCCACCCAGGAAAAATAACCTTGGGTAATGCTCAAAAAAAGTCATATCCCCGCTTCATCGCCTAGTAGAACTCTTATAGACTACTTGTCACTTATCACTTCGCTATACAAATAAAATAACAGAGAAATTATGATCGGGAAAAAGTGATGCACTAGATATACAGGGAATACAATTATTTATTAGAGTAATAATGAAAATATTAGGAACAATTACTCTTCGGGAAACAAAACACCTGGAAGGTTACTGGATGGGGTAGTAATATAAGAGTAAAGGGAGGATATTACAATGATCTGTTAAATAAAATTGAGAAAGGGGAACACATGCTACACTAACATAAAGTACACTTGTAATTAACAGTACACTGAGGTTCATTAAAGTCTCACCTCTCGCTATCTCATGACTCCACCCCCATCACTCCATCTTCCTCAGACTCCTTCTGAAAAACTCTCAAACCAAGCTTTAGTCTCCTTTCCATAAAGAATGAACGAAACATTCTCATAGCTTAGCACACTTCTGAATGACTGAGTTGATAATGCGACGATGCTGGCTTGCAACATTATAGTGGCAGTGCATTGTAAAGATGTGGCAGTACACTGTGGGGTGTAGCTGTATACTGTAGGGGTGTGGCAGTATACTAAATGGGTGTGGCAGTACACTGAAGGAGTGCGGCAGTCCCTTGTTGGGGTGTGGCAACACAATACTTAAGCAGTATACTGAAGGGGTTTGCCAGTGAACTGTAAGGACGTACCAGCACACTGCAAGGACAGTGAACTGTAAGGAAGCGGACGTGAACTGCAGGAGAGTGACAGTACGCTGTAGTACCAAGAAACGTTCAGATCTGCACTAGTATCACTGGTGGTGCCAGAATTGGTCTGAGCAAGGACACCTCCAGTGGAGTCACCTTAGAACATTCCCATAGGGAATTCTTTAGCTGTTACACCGCCAGTGCTCCACCCCACACAATAAATCACTCATATCTACCACGAAAAAATCTTGTAACCTTGCCCCTCAAACCACCGACCAATGATACCTAAGCATTCCCCTTCCCTCTTCTCCGCCCATCCCTTCACTCTCTCTCGCCACGTGTAATGAACTACAACGGGGAAGAACCCATTTTTCTCAGTAAATAACTATCATACAGAGTATGGTAGAAACGCTCTGCTGATGTTCCAAATTCTCTCACTAAATAACTATCATACAGAGTACGGTAGAAGCGCTCTGAGATGTTCCAAATTTTGTTTAAATACTCCCACCCTATGACCCGGAGAGAAAGAGAAAGAGAGAGAGAGAGAGAGAGAGAGAGAGAGAGAGAGAGAGAGAGAGAGAGAGAGAGAGAGAGAGAGAGAGAGAGAGAAATAAATCAGTTGACTAGTGTTGGTCTCACGTCCACATCACCATTTCCATAAGAATGGGATGGGAGTGAGTAGGCCATTTAGCGCAGGGTGATGGAGTATTGGGGATCAGATGGACAGTGGTAAGTGATCGTCCCTGCCTGAAGGGCGCCGGGGGATGGAGGCTGCTTCCTCCTTTATTCATGACGGGTGTGAAGGCGGGGCGGACGAACTCGCGGGACAGGCAGACGTATAAACAGGCAAGCGGGCGGGTGAGCGAATGCAGAGGCAAGCGAACGAACCGGCGGGCGGTTGAGTCTTGGCTCCTGGCCCAGTCTTAAGCTTCATCGGCCAACATTACTAGTTTCTGGCTTCTTGGACCCGATAATATCTACTCTTAATACTATATATATGGAGTTTGCCTCCGCTTCCACGTCCTTTTCATTCCACTTTCCTACGATCCTGAGACTGAAAAAATATTTAGATCCCTGTAACTCATCAGTGTTTTTAACTTCCCTCTATGTCCCCTTGTACTTGATCTTCGCATTGTAAAAAGTTGGTGGTTATCAACCTTGTCAATCTTTCTTAGTATTTTATACATTAATACGTCTCTCTTGTACTCCTCTCTTCCAGGGTGGTCACACTCAGTTCCTTTAGTCTCTCATAATGTGCTTCTCAAGCCTTTGAGCATGCTTAATAAGGTGGGAGCTTCAAGCTGGGGCTGCATATTCTACGAAGGACCTGGTACATTGTGAACAAAGTCCTAAAATTTTGGTGAGATTCCTGATGTCTACCCCTAGATTTAATCATCTCGCACAGGCTGCCGAAGTCATACAGTTTGAGAGCTCCAATGATATGTGTGATGGGTCGCTTACTTTTAGATCCATTTCTTTCGTTGAAACCTGTAGTTTCTAGCTTCACAGTCTGTATTTCATGTCCGGTCTTTCACCTCATCAAATTTCATGACCCTGCACTTATTTAGACTGAACTTCAGCAGCCATTTACTTGACTAATCTTATAACAAGTCTAAAACTCCCTGGAGATCCTCACCCACCACTCCTATTGGTATTCTCAATAGTTTTGCACCATCAACAAATTGACACACAGGAGTCGATCCTAACTGGAGGATTAATTTCACTTCAAAAAATTAGTGGCCCAAGCACTGATCCTCGTGGGATATGTCCTTTTACCTTGATACAACTTGACACTTTCTCCAATTATGTAACTCTTTATCATCTGTGTTTCGGGTACCCTTTGATCAACTGTATGATTTCACCTTTTATCCTTGCTTGCTGTTCACGTTCGCGGATCGATCTTTGGTGAAGAATTATATCAAATGTTTTCCCACAGTTCAGAAAGATACAGTCTGACCATCCTTGTATTTCTTGCCTTATATCAGAAACACACTGATAGAACTCTAGCAGGATTTCCTATCTTTGAATATATGTTGGAACTTATTAAAGAAGCTCCTCCTCCTCTAGTTGATCCAATATTTTCCTCCTGACAATTTTCTTCATTGCACTGGACACGATGCCCGTCAGTGATACTGGTCTGTAGTTCAGCGCTACCTATCTATACCCATTCTAAAATACTGGGATTACATTAACCAGCTTCCAACTATCTAGTAGTTGTCCCGACTCTAGCTACTTGTTGAAGATCTTCGTTAAAGGCTCAAATAGTGTTTCTGCTCTTTTCCTTAAGGAGGAATTAGACACCCAGAAGGAAATTCCCAGCATATTGTGCCTTTACTGCTAGGAGACGAGTTTGTCCTGTCTTGAGGCAGTGTCAAACAACATTAGAGCGATTTTGTCCACAATGGGGCTGTCCCAGTGGGACTGTTTGTGGTCTTTGGGAGGAGCTGGTCTGCTTGAATTCTCTGCACGGGGATTCTACTGCTTCAATAAACTTCAAGTCGTGAATTCATACAGACCATCTTTATTTTGCTGGAAGCTGTTCATGAACATGAAGACAGAAATGCAAAACAAAAATGGGATAAGGAAAGGGAAGCAAGAAATTACTACTGACTATGCTGTGAGAACTTCAATAAGACCAGACCCGCCACAATCTGGACTGAGCAATGTTATCAGCTGTCACCAAATGCGACCTTGGACTGCAAGTCTTCACAGGTGCGTCCCTTTCTCTTCTTCACAACAAAGCCACTGTACCACCACCACAGCTGCTGCAACTGTGCCGTCGTTGCAACTGCTGCCCCTGTACCGCTGTACAGCTGATGCCATTGTGCTGCTGCTACAACTTCTGCCACTGTGATGCTACTAAAGCTACCCTACCACCACTACAACTGTTGCTGCTGTGTTGTTATAACTGCTGCTACCGTGTCATCACTACAGCTGCTGATAATGTGCCGCTGTTACAGTTTCTGTCATTGTGCTGTCGTTACAGCTGCTACACATGTGTCGCCACTAGAAGCTGCTGACACGGTGCCACTGTGCTGTCGTTACAACTGCTACCAGCGTGCCGTCACTGCAGCTCCTGACACTGTGCCGCCACTAAGGCTGCTACCGCTGCTGCTGCCGTTCCCCTTGTGGCTGCCACTGGAGTCATGACTCCATCTAGACAATGACTTGAATTTACATAAAAACACAGACTCCGCGTGGGACACTTGTATTTTTTCTTCACGTTTGCTTCCCAGAACGTTGCGCTGCGGCCACACATGTCGTGTCCGCCAGCCAGAAACTTTTTTTCTAAGATAAACAGAATACCTTAGGTATACATATTCTTTTTATAGGGTGTTACATAAGTTTGGAACCACAGGGTACATAATAAGTAATTCGTGAAGCATTTCATAATAAAAAGCTTCCACGAGACTGGAATTAAAGAAGACGAGAGAGAGAGAGAGAGAGAGAGAGAGAGAGAGAGAGAGAGAGAGAGAGAGAGCAAAGTGGGTGAAGCGGTGAACGAAGTTCTCCTTGTATAGCGGTGATTTCAGTAAGCCCAGGGGCCGCCTTGATGTAAACATGATATTAAAACACGCATCACACACACCCACCCTACGATACCGTAGTTACATCCTCGAATTTTTGATGACGAGGGACGATGGAAGTACATGTGGGATGGAGGGACGGTGAAGTGTGACGGATAGCGATGAGACGAGGGGAAACCCAGTACAAGAAGATGGCGATATAGTACCCACAGTGATGGAGATACAGTACTAACATAGGGTGACAGATATAGTGCTCACCACACAGTGATGGAGATACAGTGCTAACACAGCGTGATGGTGAGAGAGTGATTGCACAGGTAATGGTGATACAGTGCTCACACAGCAGTGATGGTGATACAGTGCTCACAGTGTGATGGTGACAGTGCTCACACAGGGTGATGGTGATACAATGCCCACACATGATGGTGATACAGTGCTCACACAGGGTGATGGTGATACAGTGCTCACGTAGGTGATGGCGATACAGTGCTCACACAGATGATAGTGCTCATAGAGGGTGATGGTGATACAGTGCTCACAGAGGGTGATGGTGATACAGTGCTCACACAGGGTGATGGTGATACAGTGCTCACACAAGGTGATGATACAGTGCTCACACTGTGATGCTAATACAGTGCTCACACAGGTGATGGTCCTAGTGCTCACACAGTGTGGTGATACAGTGCTCACGCAGGGGTGATGGTGATACAGTGCTCACAGATGATGGTGATACAGTGCTCACACATATGATGGTGATACAGTGCTCAAACAGCGTGGTGATACAGTGCTCACACAGTGTGGTGATACAGTGCTCACACTGGGGTGATGGTGATACAGTGCTCACACAGATGAGGGTGATACAGTGCTCACACAGATGATGGTGATACAGTGCTCAAACAGCGCGATGGTGATACAGTGCTCACAGTGTGATTGTGATGCAGTACTCACAGGGTGATGGAGATACAGTGCTCACACTGGGTGAAGACGATACAGTGTTCACACAGATGATGGTGATAGTGTTCACATATGGTGATGGTGATATAATGCTCACAGAGGGTGATGGTGATACAGTGCCCACACAGGGTGATGGTGATAATGCTCACACAGGTGATGGTGATAGTGCTCACAGAGGGTGATGGTGATACAGTGCTCACAGAGGGCGATGGTGATACAGTGCCCACACAGGTGATGGTGATACAGTGCTCACAGAGGGTGATGGTGATATAGTGCTCACAGAGGGTGATGGTAATACAGTGCTCACAGGTGATGGTGATACAGTGCTCACAGAAGGTGATGGCGATAGTGCTCACACAGGGTGATGGTGATATAGTGCTCACAGGTGATGGTGATACAGTGCTCACACAGGGTGATGATGATCCAGTGCTCACAGGTGATGGTGATAGTGCTCACACAGGGTGATGGTGATAAGTGCTCACAGGTGATGGTGATACAGTGCTCACAGGTGATGGTGATACAGTGCTCACACAGGGTGATGGTGATATAGTACTCACACAATGCCTCTACAATCTGCAAAATGTCGATTCACTGCTACGGTCTATAAAATACAGACGCAGTGCCTGTGACCGATTTCGAGGGTTCTCAACCCCCTCTTCCTGCAGCCCAGCTTCCCTGTTGACCGCCTGGTTAACCAGGTTGTTTGTACTAGCGGTCCATAGGCCCACAGTGCCATCCCAAGCTGGCTGATCCGGTATTTGTAGAATTAAGCTGTTTAATATCTACAAAACTTCTTTCTTCGTTCAGGTAACATTTCTGATATCTGCTGGTGATATGTTGAAGAGTCTTGAGCAATGCATGTTGACACAGCAATTTTTAATTCTATTCACAGTCACCTTAAACTTTACTGGGTTCATTCCACATCTTCTAACATATCATTCATTCCCGTAAGTTGTTATGACAGTATGCAGGTCAGGGACGAGGCTCTCAACCGTCTTCCATGCAAATATTATCATGTTTCTCTCATCTACAGTCCAGATATCCATCCAAGTGCTTCGAGACGTTCCCAGCATGTTTTGTCAATTTTATAAGGTCAATATACGACCTCTGTTCATCTTTCAGCTATGCTTTTTCTTCTGTCTTGAAAAATGCTGTTAGGATAGAACAACATTCAAGTCGTGTGAGCAACAGTGATTTGAAAAGTACCATAACTGGCGTTGCTTCTTTTAGTTTAAAGTTCACATAATCTACTCTGTCATTTTACTAGCATTTGCTTCATTTGGATTATTCTTAAGTCTTTTACTTGTTCCATACATTCTATGATATGATCTGTCTACGTTCTGTATACTGTGCTCGTTTCTAATTCTTCATTCCTCACATAACTAAGCGGTTGAAATTTATCACCATTTATCTTCGTTATTTTCGTTTCCAAGATGTAGCTATAAAAGTAAAAATATGCAAACATAATGCAGCTACAGTCTACAGCATGCTGATAAAATCCCTCTACAGTCTACAAGATGCAGATAAAACAGATCTATATACAACAAGATTTAGATACAATACCTCTAGTCTACAATATGTAGATAAAATGCCTGTATAATCTACTACATGTAGATACAATGCCTCTATGGTCTACAAGGCGTAAATACAGCGTCTCTACAATCTGCAAGATTCAGCTACAATATCTACAATAGTCTACGACACGTAGATATACAGTGCCCGTAAAACAGGGGACGAAAGTCGTGATGGAACAGGAGACTAACGTTATAGACATATGCACATTGTAATCTTGAGTGGAAACCTCGAGTCAGAAGGGAATACTTAAATGTAAAATATGGAAATTTCTTATAAACCCGCAGGGGAGTTGTTCCTTGCCTCGTTTACATAATTTTTTCAAGGGGAACATTCTACAACCTTTCTGGGTAAGTTGTTACAGATTTTTACACCTGAAAAAACAAGATATCTCAAAATTTCATTACTGATTAAATCTAATTAAAGATTTTAGTAGTTTTTACGTAACTCATCGCGTATTTTAGTCAATACAATATGA